>NC_056737.1:209579707-209639707 GCF_019279795.1 Protopterus annectens | reverse complement strand
CAAAAAGGGCAAACTCCGCTACTCCACAGATAAGCAATCTTTGACCTGTGTGTGTAAATGCATTTAAGAAAATGGAAGTCAACTGCCTGCAGGTGACAAGTTAGGTATTACTGAGAAACTTCTTGAAGTTTAGTGCCCTATGCAGAAAATTGCTGGAAAAATGTGAAAGGGTCACACTGAATGGTCACTTAAATCATTCTTACTCAGCTGACTGCCTTTTTTCTACAGCGGCAGAACAAGGGGGATTATTTTGTAGACTGGACCATGCACTAGATACTCAAAGGCACATCTTATACCATGCAGATTTGACAAAATCCTTCTGACAATGAGATCAATTGTTTACATCATTTATGCAAGTAAAATGAACATGGCCACACTGTGAAAGTGGTGAACAGAGTGCTATTTCTTTTTGTCATGATAAATGTGGAACGTATTATAAAAGATTACTCAGTAAGAGACATCACCAATTCTTCAAAATGCCTCTACCTAGGATACGTGTGAGTTTGCCTTTTACCTGTGTGCCCACATATTCACAAAGTACAACATGATGAGTACTTAGCCTTGGTCATTCAAAGGGAATCCAGTATCTGTCTGCCTGGGAAGACATGATCGACAAACCACTATGGTTTGCCAGAGATAGTCTGCACCTCTCACCCCTGGGATTCACGTTACTGGCTAAAGCTTTTGCCACTCCTATAGTGTCTTTTTTAGGCAAGGTTCAAAGGACAAAACCACCACCGTAACAGATACAACCATGCAAAATCTGAAGGTAATGCTAGAAGTCTAAACCTCAAAATGCACTCTCTCGAGGCACTCATAAAAATGGAGAACATCAATATCTGTGCAGTAACTGAGACCTGGTTCAAGGCTCCAGAGAGCATCCCTGCAATACCAGGCTACAACTCTTACCACACTTTTCGGCCACAAAACCAAGACTGAAACCCTAAAGGTGGAGGAGTGTCCATATTCACCAAGGATAGTCACACCTCCAGGCTAGTTGCCCAACACAATGCATCTGAAATTCTCCAGGTGCAACTAACACTAGGTAAGACTGCAATCCAAATTGTAGCTTACTACAGATCCGCCACCATGGCCCAAGATTCTCACTACACCTTTCTAAACATACTGGAAAATATTAAGATACAACCAAACACTCTAATACTGGGTGAGTTTAACTACCCTGCCATTAACTGGGAAAACTACCAAGGTACCAACACCTTTTCCCAATGGTTCTTGGAATTCATAAATTCCAACGCCCTGGATCAACTAATCCATTGTCCCACCAGGGGCTCCAATATCCTAAACCTGGTCATTACCAACATGGAAGATAGATGCTCCACACCAGTGGTCAATCCCCTCACTGGTCAGGTCTGACCATAAACAAATCACCCTTGACATCCACATCCCACCCCCACCCCCCAGTAAGGAAACCTCTGTAAAAAACTTCTCCAAAGCCAACTTCAAGCTACTTAAGTCAGAAGTGACAAACTTCATGACACCCATGGAGACGGGATATGAATGTTTGACTGCTGAATCCTACATTAAGGCACTGTACGAGCACATCCACTTGTGCATGAATCTTGCCAACCCAAATAGAACCAAGATGCTCTCCTCCAAAAAAGGAAGTTAATCTGGTGGTCCCCTGCTATAAACAAACTAAATAACAGAAGGAAGAAACTGTTGCAGAAAAGAGGAAAATCCCAGGATGCAAAAAACTCCGTCACCAGCCTCAGTAAGAAGCTGAGATCCCTCAAAATCCTCAAAAGCTAGTTACAAAAATAAAATTTCCAAAGACAACCGCAAGGCATTCTATAGTTAGGTCAAGAATCTAAATGGCAATGCTCAGATCTGCTCTGAGCTACAACAGAATGGCTTTAAATATACTGATCCCAAGGACATTGCCAATATCCTGGCAGATCGATTTAGTGCCATCTTCACCTCCCTCACCCCCTAAATACCAAAAGATTGCCAAATTCCGGTAATCACAGCCACACAGGTAGAAACCACACTCTCCAAAGCTAAGAATACAGAATCCATGGAACCAGATGACATCCCGGGCTGTAAACTACAAAATCAACTGGCACCTTACCTAAGTGTCATGTTTAATCATAGCCTCACCTCAGGCTTCGTGCCCACTGAGTGGGACACAGCTACAGTTATCCCACTCCACAAGGGGGGATCCACCTTGGATCCTAGGAACTACCGTCCCATCAGTCTGATGAGCCTGATCTGCAAGGGCATGGAACTTATAAAACAAAGATACCGGCAACCTTCAAACACTAGACCCCACCCGGTTTGGGTTCATGAAGGGACGAGTTTGTCTCCTGAACCTGACTGACTTCTTCAAATCAATCTCCAGAGCTGTGGACAAGGGTAAGGCGGTCCACACAGCCTATATGGACCTCGCCAAGGCTTTCGACACCATCCTCCACTCTGGAATCATAGATAAACTTACTACGCTGGGCATAAATCCCTACGTCACTTGATAGGTTGCCAACTGGCTTACTGAGAGAACCCAGACTGTAAAAGTAGCCAACGCCAAATCCAGCTCCAGACAAGTGGAGTACCTCATGGTTCAGTCCTGGGACGACTCTTGTTTGGCATCTACTTCTCTGAAGTACAGGCCATCACTAAGGGACTCTGACTAACAAAGTTTGCAGATGACTGCAAACTGGGAGCCATTACTGAATCCCCAAATGATGTGGATATTCTACAAAAGGGCCTTACAGAAACAGATGCCTGGTGCCAGAGCCATGGGCTCAAGCTTAATGCCAAGAAATACATAGTTATCCCCCTTTAAAAAAACATGTACCGATAAATTACCACAACAGTCAGAAAATTCTTCTATGTGGCACAAGTCATCACTAAGGGCTTTTCATCCAGAAAAAAGGAGGTCATTGTCCCACTGTACTCATCCATCATTAGACCCATTATAGAGTATAACACCCCTTTTGGTATGTACCTCACAAGACATCTGCAACAGCTGGAAAGGCCGCAAAAATACCTCACGAAAAGAATCACAGGCCTAAAGCAGATGCCATATGCTGACCGTCTTAAAAAACTCCAGCTATACTCTGTGGCATATTGTCTACTCAGAGGCGATCTCTGCTTAACATACAAGGCCATGTCAAATCCTGAGCTGTTGGACATGCTTCACTTAAAGAGATCCCAATCCCTCAGAGCCACACACTCCAGGGATCTAAACCTTGTCATCACAATGAACAAAACATGCTGGAGGGATAGGTTCCTGACCCAGAGACTCCCCATACTCTGGAGTAGACTGCCCATACATGTCAAGCAGAGCGCCTCTTTGGCCCCCTTCAAAAGGGACCTTGATGATTGGATGGGAGATAGGAAATTCACCCCAGGGATCATGTCAGTCACCCTGCTAGAGAGAGGTTCAGGTAAGTAAATAGTGTGGGAAGAAATATCCAGGGAATTGTAATGGCAAGGCTTGTATAGGCCCTAGGGCCGATAGCCTAGTATCAACCTATGAACTAAAGCAAAATTCGAAAAGGCGGTACTGAGATGTTTTTCTTTTAACTGTGCATTATATTTTACGGCTTGTAAAGAACAAAATATTTCAAGAATTCAATATTCTTCTGCTATTAGAGTGAGTTGCTCTCTGTTACAGTACAACACTGAGTGATACAAACAGAGTATCACTAATAACACTCATCCACTGTCCCCCTACTTTTTCTTTCAGGCAGGTCTATGTTTTCTTTGTATGCAGTTGCATTGTTGTTGCTAGGTTTGGCTACTAGTCAGTGCTGATAGATCTTTCCCACTGTATAACATGACTGTGACATGGGGATAGATATAGGAGTTCCCTACAACCCATCAAAAAGTGAACATCTCAAAGTGAAAAAAGCTGCTATAGCTCATGGAAAATTAGCTGATTGCACATACCGGGTTCTTTTTTTTCAGTACGAGATTGTGGTAGAGTGCTGATGTGAGAATTGGGTCCTTCTCACTATATTGCAAGCTCAGATTTGGTATATATAATTAGCAGCGAGTGTGGGGGTGCAGGGGGCTTGTCTCCTGGGGAAGAAAAAATAGAGGTTTTGATAGATGTTTTTAATTTGAATTTTTATGATTCGAACAGTTCTGTATGATGTTTTGATACACTGAGAGTCTGTCATAGATATACAGATGTAAGAGTCTATCTGCAGATATATACATACATACATATATAGTTATCTGTAGATAGATAGTACAGACATACATATATATAACCCCAACCTAAGTGCCACACCTGCAGTACACCAGTGATGTCACCCACTAAGGAAATGTACATAGTGCTTAACAACCTACTACAGACAGACAAGTGAAAAGGGAATCCTATTTTCACTAATGCAAGCATGCATCTCTCTCTCTCTCTCTCTCTGTTATGCTGAGTAACTCATCCTGTAAGGTTGTTTTTTTTTTTTGTTTTGTTTTCTTTCTTATCTCTCACTTTCTGGTTACACAAATAACACAACGGAACTTGTCACAAAGGAAAGTTTACCATATAAAAGTTACCAGAAGTTTGAACACTATGATATTCATAGTCAATAGGTTTCTATGTAGACTCTGGCAACTGAAATCCAATAGACAAGGGGGCTTGTGCCCTAACTTATTCTCACATGTTATGGCTCTCACCAGTAACTTTCATTATAAAATATTTAAATTACATTTCAGCTGATAATCAAATAAAAAAATGCAGCACACTGATTAGGAGGACAGATGATAGTGCGAGTGCAACATGGGCCATGACATGAAAGTTACAGTGCCGCTACCTTCATGTGGATGCAAAGTGATGTACAAGCCATGTAATATGCCTGCAGTGGGTTTATATACTTCAAAAATTACTACTGGCTCAGATTATAAACTGCCTGCATAGCACAGGGTGAAATATGACTGACAATAAAATGCTTCTGCTATAGCTATGCCACCCGCACTCATAAAACAATGCTTTGGTTATATTTCCTTGTATAGAATGAGCTGAAGTACTTGGAAATTTGTATACCAAGTGCTCAATGCCATGTGCAATACAAGTAAATGTAGAGTTTCTTTCTCAAATTATTTTTTACTGGGGCAAGCCTGCTTGAAGCCCTCTGGTTGGGTGGAAGCTCCTACGCATTTTAAAGTTTAGTATCCTTATAGCAAGGTAGCTACATTTCAAAGAAAGATCATTAATGGGCATTGTAAAGTCTGTCTTATTCTTTTTCTCAAAGGCAGCGATCTGAACAATTAAGTGGACACTCATGAGCAAAGGTTTCTCGCTCGTGTATCTCAAGGCAATAACTTGTATGCAGTTGGAAAATAGAGTTCTAAGCTCAGGCAACTGTGTTCTGAACTCTGATGATACAAGGAAATTACTGGAAGCCCATTAAACTAAATCTGCAGTTATATTTCTTCTTAAGACTTTATCTTTCACTGAAAAAAAATCTGCTTCATTAAAACACATACCTCTCATGTACAATGGTGTAATTAGCTTGTTGTTTCCTACATTACTGATCAGGAAAAAACAGCCCCTGCTTGTAAGGCAATTGCACGGCTTGAACCGCAATGTTGAAAACAGCAAAATAAGCCAGCAAACTGTGATGTTGAAACCAATGTAAATATTTTATTACATGTCAGCAAAAGAAATAAACCAGTTACAACTAAATTTGTTACATAGTCTTCCTCAGTGTTGAAAAGAAAGAGACAAGTTCCTTTTATGCATGACATCAACCACAAAAAGCAAACCGATTGGTCAAATTACAAGTGTTCATTAAGTCCTGGTGGAAAAAGTCCACCCAATTTAATTATCCACTTCTTTTCTTTGGCATCAAGAATAGTATGCCAACCAGCTTTATTTATTCTATTGGCCCCGATTTTGTCTATTACCATAAACCTGAAAGCAGCTGTAGGATGTATTAAGGAATGTTTATATAATGCACTACTGGGCTTTGCTGATCCTCATTTCACTGATATGTTCTGATATTCTTATTCTCAGTGGTCTCGAAATCTGACCCACACAGAATGCTGAACAACTGCATGTAGCCAAATAGATCACCCAATCACTACTACAATTGGCAAAAATCTGACATCAAATACATTTCCAGAATTTTTGCTTGTAAATTGTTTGGACTTCATAATTCTGTTACAATGGCTACAGTGGCCATGGAGTACACCCAACAAGAGTATCCCCCATTAAAGGTGTTTGTGTACTAGAAGGTGTAGAACTTCTGGGCCCTCATTTATAGTGGCTTAGATGTGAAGCCAAATTTCTGCCCCTACAAAATGAAAAATGATATTTCTCCTGCAGAAATTGTGATAAGTTATTATCAGCCAACAAAATGTTCCAGTGCCTTTGTACACTATTCATGAGTATATCTGTATTTCTTCCATATGTGGTAACTAACCGGATATCAGAGTTGGTAATTTCTTGTTTCTCCTTATATTTCAAAAGATCTCCTCTATTTAATGTTGAAGCCCAATTGCTAGCACCCAAAACATGTCCCATTTTATAACCTCTGTCACAAAATCTATTGGTTGGATCTTTCCTAAAGTGTTCATAAGTGGATTGCTGTGAGCAAATGCTTCTCATTCTTATGAACTGTGACTCTGGAATATTCCTGGCTATATGGGGTGGATGACAGCTGGATGCAAGGAGAAGGGAATTGTACTGTGGATATTTGCGAAATACCTCAGTTTGTAAAGTATGATCGGTATCTCTGGTGATTAGGACATCAAGATATGTTATTTGTTCCAAACTGTAATTCACCGTGAATTGTAGGCCCCATTTATTCTCATTAAGATAGCCCACAAATTCCAACAAATAATCCACATCCAATCTCCATACCATCCAGCAATCATCCAAGAACCTTCTCCAAATGTCTACTTCTCCCAGGTAAATGTTATGTGCATTATCATAAATAAGATGTTCTTCAACATAAGCCATAAAAAGGTCTGCATAGATGGGGGCAAAAGATACCCCCATTGCTGTTCCTTGTATTTGCCAATAGCATTGTCCATGGTAGAAAAAGACATTTTTAGTAAGGACATGTTCAGTGAGGCATATCAAAAAGGTATTAAAACCAGGTTGATATAAATTAACACTAAGAATGAACATTCATAGATTGCCAAGCAATAAAACAAAATATTTTAAGTCACATTTCTAAAACCATCTATCCATAAACAAACATGCATATTTATGAAGAAATGAGGAAATGCCATCTATCTTTCAAACTGAGCATTTCTCCTTTCTCCTGTGTTGTGCAACTTCATAATTAATATATTTAAGGTGGTGGGTGAGGACCCCCCACAATCCAATTTTTAGTTTTTGTTGTTGGCAGCAATGTTGTTAGCTGAATATATTAATTTCAACAAATGAACATTCATTGTACATCTATTCTTAAAATCCACCCTGCACCATATATAATGAAGGTGATAATATATCAGGTTATGACTGACAGCACAAGAATTTGTTTACTTTATACTAGAATACCTATTAATAACTTCAAGCAGTCTAAATAGACTGACCAATTATAGCAAATCATCTGCTGTGCAGAGAAGTGACATCTAACTCCACTTTTTGTGACTTGACAGTAAAGTTATCCATTTTTGTAGCCTACCATCATTTCTATAGCTAGCAGCTGACTATGGCAACAAGGAAGGCTGACCCACTCAATATATAAGTTATGGAGACAGACCAAGAGCACTATCGCAAAAAAGGCAGACTAATTTATGGGCTTGCATGTCAATCATTGTTCTACAGGTAAAACAGAGTCCCGAACCTTACAAATCTCAGTCACTTAATTACTGATGTAGTAAAATGTTTATTTTAGAGATTTTATGTGTTAAATAACTTGTTAAACTCCAATTTTACTCATGTTATTAGTACGGCTAACATACTACTACCACGATTGAGAAATGAATCTACTTTTCCATATTTGTGCACTAAACCAGTGGAAGCTAAGGCAAACAGATTTCATCTGTGCTGCATCAGTTAATTATAATTTACACTGCTAATAAGCAAACAAATATTTTATCCCCAAACAGCAGAAGTTTCATGTCTATTTCAAAATAAATAAAAAAAATACTTGGGTGCAGGTTAGTATAATTTTGTTGTACATGTGCTTTGGAATTAACATAGATAGGGGGCATTTAATTACAAATCCTGATCCCTAGAGCTGAATCATTTTAACATCTCCAAAATCATAACTTTTCTTCATGCCTTGCAAATGGAAGAAGTCCAAGATGAATTGACTTTTCTAATTTAAAGGCTATTTTTTTGTGTTGAAGCATTTTATCTGCAGTCATCAAAAACATTTTTTATTGCTTTGCAGAGATACAGTCAATAAAAGTGTTAAGTGGAACAACCATATAAAGTACTCTCTGAACAGCTGTGGAGAATAAAATGTTACCACTACAATTCATGTATTAGCGTACATTTTCAAACTCACTACAGCAGCATTTGTATAAAAAAATTAAATAAATTCCAGGCGTACATGGCTTTGTTTTTTACCTAATCCTTATCATTCCAGTAGTTGCTGGAAATGCTGTAATATACTGCTAGAATACAAACAGATTTGTACAAAAGACTTGACCAAAAAAAAAAAAAAAAAAGGAAGGGAGAACCCCATTTATAAAGGTGCAGTTAGGAAAAGGGCATGATTGCTTATAGGAATGCGGAAAGATGCAGGGGCAAACAGTCAAACTGCTGAATACAACCAGAGTTTTAGCTGTTATCTGGTGTCGAGATCATAAATCAAATCTTTGTTTATTATTACATTTTCATGCATAAAGTCTGAGGGAAAGCCTTGATCTGAGAACTTGTAAAAGATTAATGTCACCAGCTCATTCTTTTATAGGAAGTGCAAGACATTTCATCATAAAATACGTAAATCACGATATCATTACAATTTTTATACACACTATATATTTATGCAAGCTACATTAAAAGTGCAACACGTGTTGTTTAAACACTTTTTAGGGTACTTTACAATGTGAAATCAAGGCTTACTTTTGAAGAGTACCTGTACTACATGCAATTTATGCAATGAACTCCAGAGATTCTCACCCCTTTAGATGTCATTTTCTTTGTGTAATGTTTCTCACAGTTACGGAGCAGTCAGAAAGGCCTGGACTCCTGACA
The DNA here is from genome assembly GCF_019279795.1 of Protopterus annectens. Lineage (NCBI taxonomy): Eukaryota > Metazoa > Chordata > Ceratodontiformes > Protopteridae > Protopterus > Protopterus annectens. The sequence goes on along the minus strand of NC_056737.1, from coordinate 209,630,583 downwards.
TGAAAGGCAAACAATACCGGATGTCGTCATGGTTGACCTTTGCAGAATGCAAGTGCATTCTTAAATGGTGTTGTGTGTGCATGTATATAAATACGTGTGTGTGTGTGTGTGTGTGTGTGTGTATATATGTATATATATATATATATATATATATATATATATATATATATATATATATATATATATAGATATATATATATATATAGATATTCTGTGCCTACTTACAAAGCAAGCTCCACATACACTCACTAAAAAGCAGTACATACAGACAGACCCATATTCAGGCATGCAGTAAGTAGAATGCTGAACAGCTAATTAACACTGCTGATTTTGTTCAGTTAATTGCATAAAGTTCCTGTATGAGCACAGTAAACACAGCAAACGTCATGACAACATTACTAAAATTTATAGATACTGTGTGTTAAACAAAATCTTCCTAGACGAATAATTCTATAAGGACATCAGTGCAGGATGGAGTGATTTAAAAAAAAGTAATTTATGGAACATACCAGGGTAACTTATGCCACACCTTCTTCCAAAAAAATCACAGCCGAGCTTCAAGTCCAAAACAACTGCATACTGTAACAGGCCATAGGAGTGAAGTTTTATTTAGGAGACAGGATAGTCAGTAGTTTGCAAAGTAATTTAAATTAAGAAATCAAAACATGGAAATGAAGTTTCTCACCGAGACCAATGCCTCTCCCACCCTTTAAACTGGTACATACCCACTATAAGCATGAGATTAATGCAGCTCTGGGTAACATAGTATGTTCACTCAAATATAATGGACTTTTTGGGCAATGTACACTGCAAACTTTCAGCATCTGACTTACCTAATCTAACAGTTTTCCAAAGTTAAATTGTAGGATTTGACGTGGGGGGGGGGTGTTCACACTATTTAACACAATCTTACTGCAGTCAAGTGATTTTTACATCTTTCCTAGATTCACAGAATGTGGCTAGATAGCTCCCACTCTGTGAAATTGTGAACTTTACAAAACACTTGACCCTGGTAAGACTACATCAAGCTATTTCTGAACATCCCAAACCCTTGTGTTTTGTTTTGTTTTTCTTCTACTACATAGTATAGACTGCAGAGGTGTGTGTTGGTATGCAGAGGTGTGTGTTGGTAGGCCTATGATGTCTATGTACCCCTACTGGGCAGTGTGTGTCTGCCATAAATCCCAGCAGCCCTAACTACTGGCTGCTTGGTGTCCATGATGCACAGCTTGAATTACCTGGGATAGCTCTATTGAATGAAAACTGGACGTAAAACCTGACAAACATGAACTAAGGATTAATATACTCCACAGAGATTCACTGACAGGATACAGCTTGAAAATGGATGGCATGATGGTAAGAAGGAAGCTGGACATCCCCTGTATCCAACAGACAATATGAAAGGACAGTGAAGCAAATCCATTTGGCTTGGGATCCATAGTCTACTATTCAGGGATGAGGATGGGCTAGAAATGATGTGGGAATTGTGGTGAGGGACAGACTTCTGAAGACATTAAGGGATGTCACCAGAATTACTGACAGACTCATGGCAATCAAACGCCAGGATAAGGGTAGGGCACTTTTCATAATCTCGGCCTATGACCCACACCGTGGTTGTAACAGCAAGGAAAAAAGATCAATCAGGCAGCAGTTGCAGGACCACATAGATAAAGCAGTATAAAATGAGTTGGTGTTGATAATGGGGGACTTGAATGCACATATCGGGACAGAGAGAATAGGATACAAGGACTGTCTGGATCCACATGGGTGAGGCAACAGGAATCATGGCAGGAGTGGACATTCTGTACTTCTGACTGGCAAACAGATTGATGGTGGGCAAGACCTGGTTCAGAGGCAGAGACAATCACAAGACTACATACAAGAGTGGCCAACATGCAACTCAGGTAGTAAGGAAGGGGCACTGGGGTATAATCAGTGACTGCAAAGTCATATCCAATGAAATAGTCAGCCCACAGCATAAACCACTGCTTTCTGCAATCAGCTGCAAGCAGTGGCTAGAAAAGGCTAGAAGTTCACTGGAGTGAAAGCAGAAGAATTCCACCAGTCACTCAAGGCTCTAACAAATCAGGTAGAAGATGAAATAAGTGGGGCTGAAAAATGGCAGGGCCTCAAAACAGCATGTCAGGACTATAGAACAGATTTGCAGCTGAGCCAGATATGGACATAAGATACATTCAGAAAGCTTATGGTAGAAAGCAGTCATCCGGGAAGTCATCAAACGTAATGCTGCTGGAAGATAGAAAAGGCAGACCAGGATACGAAGGAATATTTGTTGGCTAACAAATAAGCTAAGATGACAACTTCAATAGCAAAGAACAATGTATCACAGGCACTTTAAGAGCTTCTGGAAAGTGGCTCAGCAGATAGCAAAAATATACTCTCTTCAGTTGCAAGGCAAAGACAGAAAGATAAAGAAAACAGTTATTAGACACCATTCATAAGGAATGCCAGCAACAATTTTCTCACCAATCCACAGTTCATCACAGGTAGATGGAAGAAGTAATTCCAGCAGATTCTGAGAAAAACCCAAAGTAGCTCCAATTGCAGAGAAGTTCAAAGAGAACATATTATGGTGGTTCTGACACATGTTCAGGAAAGCAGAAGGCAATCTGTTGAAGATAATTTGGGAGAGACAGGAAGAATGCAAGAAGAAACAAGGATGTCCAGCAAAGATATGAATGGACTGCACGAGAGAAGACTTGTTAAAGAAGGTAGTTGAGTGGCAGTACATAGAGAGTGAGATGATTAGAAGGGACTTGACAATGACTCCCAGTTTACAGTCATCCTCAAACCTGGGTAGTCAGAGTTCTTTGTTCATAGTCTAGAGATCAGAAAAGCAAATGCTGAACAAGAGTTCCCAACACTAAGCCCTGCGTGATATCACAGGTCACCTTCATACTCTCCGATGAGGTACCTTCTACCTGCACTGTGTCAATAGTCTCTTAACCAATTTGCTATTCATCATCCTGCAGAAGGATCTGTAATGCAGTATGTATAACATGTTAGAATGGTGATGGTGCCAGGCACCTTGGTCAAGTCAAGGTGTGCTGTACGGACGCAGGATGATTCCTGTCAGCAGCGGTGTTACCCTTTCAAAGAAGTCAACAAGATTCATAGACAGGATCTACCTTTGGCAAAGCCTAACTGCTGTAGTTTTATCCTGAGGAGGTGCTTTTAACATTGTTGATCAAGTCACAAATAAGATGTTCCAAGGCTTTGCAAATAATGTTTGTCAGGCTGTTGGGCCTATACTTCTTGGGGTCAGGTGTGAAGCCAAGCTTTTGAAATGGTTATCACTACTGTCATATTCAAAACCTCAGGGCAAAAACTAGTAGCTAAACTCAGGTTAAACATTTTAAGGAGCAGCTGTGCCAGGACTTGTTTAGTACTGTTTACTAAACAGCCAGGCATACTGTCAGTTATACCTCCCAACCGTACCAAATTACTCAGTTTTTACTGAGTTTTGGGGTCCAAATAATGGGGTGCTATGATTCCAGAGTGGCACCCCTTCATTTCCGAGTTTTTTCCAGGTTTACATTTTTTTCGCACTTTTTGAGCTGACATCATGCTCCGTCAGCCTGTCGGAAATTACCTCAAGAGCTTTCCCGGCTGGCTGGCTGTTTGAAAATCAATCTGCTCAAGGGCCTTCCCAGCTGGCTGGCTGTTTGAAAATCTGCCAGCTAGCAAATCTGTGATGCAGCACCGCACTGAACGAATGGAGTTAAGAGTTGAAGCAGGGAACTTGTGAACAAATGGAGTTAGCTGAGTTGAAGCAGGTACTGCTGGTTTCTTTCCCGGCTAGTACCGCACTGAAGCAACATGTGAACGAATGTATTTAGAGTTCCTTTCTGGTACTGCTTAACTTACGAACTTTTCTGAGCTTGTTATTCAGCTGCTACCACTTTTAAGGTATCTACTGTACTGTTTTGAGTTGAAGAAGGGAACTCACACTGAATGACTGGAGTTAGCAGCTAGCAAATCTATGATGCAAGCACAGCACGAATGTAGTTAAAATTGAAGCAAGTACTGCTGAAGGAACTTGTGAACGGATGGAGTTAGAGTTCTTTTAGTGTGTGTGTGCATGTGTGTGCAAATGCCCCCAAGTGAATACACCTGGTGGCTAGAGGTACTCAGGCTCAAACCCTGTACCTTGAGTACAGGTAAAAAGAGCCTAAAGTCCCTAGCCGCCACCACTTGTGAATGTATGCCTGACTGAATTCACTAAATAATTACAGGCATTGAATTTCAGCCTTCGTATTCTTCAGAAAATAAATGGTAGCACAAAATCTTTTATTCTAGCAATTTTCTAAGTTTATAAGATCAGTATTGAAATTTGTCCCTGTTTTGGGGCTGTATTCCCCCATTACTGGCTTTGTCCAGGTTTTTGGTGCTAAGAGGTTGAGAGCTATGGTGAGAAGTGAGAAATGAATTCACTAAATGTTAGCCATTTAAGTTTCAGCCTTCATGTCTTTCAGGAAGCTGCTGATTTGGCATAGTGCTATGTTGCTTTGACTCTAGTGCACAGGGTTCTGGGTTCAAGACATGACAGTGAAATGCATGATGGTAATATAAGATTTTATTCTAGGCTTTCTAGCAACTTTCCAAAATATATAAGCAATGTTTAAAATGTGTTTTTTTTTTCTTTTGCCCCCCCCCAAAAAAACTGAAATTGAAAATAAGTGTGAGAAGCTGTGCAAGATGCCTATGGCTTACACTACAGTCATTCTATTGATATATATTCTCTCTCCCTTTCTCTCTCTCTCTCCCTCTATATATATATATATATATATATATATTTTTTTTTTTTTACTGTGTGTGTGAAAGTAGACTTTTATGATGGAAATGTTCTGAATTGGGCAGTTTTGTCATTATTGGTTCATGCATTTTGTTTCATTGCCTAATGTCTACTGGAAAAATGTTCAAACAATAAATTTAAAATGCGCTCTAACTTAAGTCTAACAAGTGTGCTGTATTATACAAGGAATATAATTTAATAAAGTCAGAATGTGTATCAAAGAACGCATGTATGTTTCTTGTTTTGTGTGCAAGGGGCCTATGATTTGAAAACGGCCCAATAGTAATCCTTATCCACCACTGGCCAGATGCATTTTCTTTGGATGTGATGTGGGTTTCAATGCTTTAATGTGAGTTTCAAAGGCAGAGTTGTTTTAATGCCAAGTCTATTTTCATTGTGAGACAGTATTGGTTTGTTTAGCAGATATCTATTAGTGTTTGTGCATTGTGCTTTAAAATGTGAAAATAAAATCCAAATAATCATAGTAGAAGTAAAGCAGTATGCATGCACACATTAGTGTTTATGGTAAATGGGGCAAAATATCCAGGTAATGGGACACTGGAATGGCTGCAGGGAGACTCTAGTGCCATATTTTGGTTGTCCTTCAGTTTGCGTTTGAAAGTTGGTATCCCACAATTCATTTGAATGGGCATGGTTATGCAATTATATATGCAAATTTTACGTTAATCAGCGTACAGATTTGTACCTAGTTTTCATGGGCCTTGTCCAGATTTTAATTGTTTCCCGTCTGAGAGGAATGCTATTAGTTCCCATGCAGGAAGTAGTTTTTTGTCTTGGACGGCACCATCAGTACATGTTCTTTATTAATTATTGGGAAGTAGATTCAGGGATAAGTGGGCTTTGGATAGTTGTTGCTGGGTAAAATTTGTACCAAATTTGTTTGCTGGTATATTGCGAGTATGTCACTGAATTTCCATATTAATACTTTTGTCCAGCAGACTTCATCAAATTGTTTCAATAAGGAAATGCAATAAAATAGACTGCATTAAGGAGCAATTGGATTGTCCTGCATTTTTATCTCTTAGATATAATCTTTTGGAAAAGTGTCAGTTTACAAGAATTCCACTGCACACTGATTATAAATTTGACAGGCTCTATTAGCATGATTGGCTTTTCCTTCCTTAGTTTTACTTGTTGGTTCCTGGGTTTTGATCACCTGGGTTTGGACAGCCCACACATCAATACTAGGAGCTGTTCTGGATTATTTCCTAGTATACTGGCAGTATCAGAGTATATAGCGTAACCATGAATAACTTTAGAGCACTTGTTAGTCTTATTTCCTAGTTTCCTAATGTAGCTAAAGAATGAATTGTAATTGTCCTTGGCTTAAGATGCCAACCCAAGTTCATGGGCTGTCTTAGTAGATCTAATAGTACTTTTCATGTTTTAATCAGCTCTTTGATGTTAACTTTGTGAGGGTTTTTTGACTTACTGTATACTTTAAGGGCTTTTTTTTATAGAGAGAGTTTATGTTGGAAGACAACTAGGGTGGCTTCTTTTTATATTTCCCTTCATATTTATATCTGCATGAGGCTTATACATTTATCTGGGTGGGGCCCAAATCCCTTTTAAGAAGCTACCTGCCCTAGTAATGTCTGAAGAGATATTACTATAAGTTAATTTTGAGACTACATGTCTGAAATCTTTGATTTCTGAGATACTGCTTTTAGTGGATTTAAAGACTTGGAAGGTGAAGGCAACTAGTTTATGACCTGACTTAACCAAGGAAAAAGATATCAGAGGAACAATACATAAAGAAACTATATTTGTAAGGGCCAGATCAAGAACATACTGTCCTCTAGTGGGTTTGATATAATCTAGGAAGTTTTTGTTTATTAAATCTAAGCACTTTTGGGCATATGCTACATTGGAAGTGTAGGTCCTCCAGTTTATTTAGGGATAGTTAAACTCTCTCAAAATAATACAGTTCTTGTTTATGGAGAGTTCAAGTACATTTAGGAACATTACATGAATTTCAAGGGAGTTAAAGGGTATCCTGTAACAGGGTATAAACTGATACTTGGCCCTGCTTAGTATAATTTGCAGGTGAATGAGTTCTGTTTGCGTCTCTCTGGGAATCTTTTGGTGGTGATATGGACCCTAGCAAATATGGGCATGCCACCACAGTTGAAACTGGGTTTGAAGTCATAGAAGGTGCAAAACCCAATTTTCTGAACATTTAAACCAAGTTTCAATAATTACACATATATGGAAATATTCAAAATGCAGGACAGACTTAAGACCAGGGAATTTTGTTTTTGATACTTCTGGCACTGAGCAGAGACACCTGAATGTGATATATATATATTTTTTTAATTGATATGTTAGTTATGTTGGAATGTCCATTTTCTGGGCTGTGCTCAAAAAGGCACTATGGGGGCAGCAAAGGCTTTATCCAGTATCCAGAAGCTGGAATGACAGGTAGAGGCCATCCTTTGCAAAGTAAGAAGGGCTGTCTAACATCTTTTCCCAAGCTAACACATACAGAGTTCCCCCTGGACACCAACTATTGAGCTAATAGTTGAAGACCATTTTCTTTTCTTTGTACCTAGGCATCATGCTTAGAGAAGGAAGGATTCTTGTCAAGACCAGAATCTTGACTGCATTTGGGGCATGCATGGAGAGTACTGACATGCCTCTGCACATCCCTCATGGTTTTGAATCTCAACTCATTCAACCTTAAGTGAACCACCATCTAGTCACAGTCATACCTATTAGGTGAAATGGTCTTAAGGACTCTTTTGAGCTATAAGAGATCCTAGCACCTGTAACACAACTCACTTTTACCCCATCTTTGTCCAGCCTAGTGACAGGAGAACAATGTGCTACTGATCACTAAAACATTTCTATTGGAAAATTGGACTGGTCTGCTCGATTTGAGATAATTTAACATTTGGTGATTCCGTGTTGAAAGTGTGCCTGAAGATGATGTAGTGAAGGATTTTTGCTGAGACTGCTGGACTTCATGGGTCTAGATAGCTTTGGCAACTTTTTTTTTACATCCTCAGTATAAGGCATTTTAGTGTGGATTGGTGCAGAGTGTAGCAGTTGGGTGTGCTGCTCGCAGTTTGTGGCTTCCATATTTGTTAAATAACTGAATCACTGACAAACAGAATTTCTTGTGTTAAGTAAGACTTCATTATCTCAAAGCATAAGGAAGTTATTACACTACCTAAGAATTCTAAGTGTTCTACTATTAACTGTTTTGGTGTTATTGATTTTAACTGTTTATTAATATCTGTTGATGTTGTTGTCTTTTATTGCTCATTTACTACTGTACTCATATCCTATGATCATGGCTGAAATAGTTTGGTCAACTAGTACCGCTTCACAGCAAAATAGTGAAATAAATAATTTCTTTATGTTGCAGGAATCTGTACTGCTTCTTACATCCCTAAACTGTGTACTACAATTGCAGTATAACAGTTACATGAAGTTGTAATTAAAAAAAAATGGAGTTCAGAAAGAATTACAGAAATGCAAGAGTATAATAGGAATGCAATTGTCTTAAAACTGCTACTGAGCTCCCTCCTGGTTACTTCCAGGTCACTGCTGCAAGCTGAATGTCACTGTCACTTAAAAAGCATGCAGACTAAAATCATTTACTACTTTGAGCCACATTAAGTTAAATTATGACATAACTTTGTTAATGGCACATCTTGGTTTCTTCTAACATTTTATATAGAGGTCATGTACATAATGTAAAATATCAGTAAACACCTAGAACAGAAAAGTTCTTTAGATACACATTCCACGAGTTTTGACATTTCAGCAGGACAATGTCTCTGTGCATTTATATAATTTATGGTTACTACTTAAGCAATCCAGAGAGATCACCATCTTAAAGGGATACTACTATTAAAGTATTTGCATTTATGTATTAATATTATAGGTGAAATGTTGGAATATTCCATTACATAAACTAAATTAAACAATAATACACGGCATTTATTGCTGGTTTAGTAGATTGTTCTATAGGCATTAGAAGCAGCAGGGATAAAGTTTGTGGAATTGATTTCAATTCTATATAAGGTAGGAGAGGGGGGAATCGCAACTCATGGAACTCGTAATGCAGAAACAAATTAATGTCTTGACTTTTAAGTTGTTCTTTGAAAAACTAGGTAAAACGAAGCTTAAGTGCTTCTCTTCAAGGAAGACCCAGATATTTTGTCCTTGTTAAACAGCTTAGGGTTGTCATAATGGTTAAGTTGTTTCCTCAAACAACGTACAATGACTGATTCGCACCTTTGACTAGACATAAAATGGCTTGCAAGGGAAGCTAACCTAGTACTTACATATGAACCTATGAACTTGAAAACTACATACATTTTAAAATAGAAGGGATGGGAATTAAACCTATGTTTGGAAGATGCAACTCACTCAAAGTTCATTTCAGTAACTTCTTTAACTGTCATATCACAATCTGAGTCATTTAAAAAACTCTAGTTATGACTGTGACAGAAAAATTATGCAATGAAGTAACAGTCTGCTTAGAGAAGCGCAGTATGAAAGCAGCCACTGTATGCCATCAAACCCAGTTCTAAAATGTAAAACTCTCATTTAGAGTTCATTGACTTAATTATTATCCCAGATTACCAGTTACTATGACTTGAGAAATGTATATACACTGTATGTTTACAAATGTGTGCATATATACTTCAACTCACACACAAACACACACACACACCTGGAAGCACTCCATATAGTTGAAAGTTCATAATATCAAACGTCTGTAATGCTGGCAGAAGTGATTGAATAATCATATGATTGCTTCAGCCATCATTACTTTGTGGGAGAGAGCACCCTTTCCCCACTGTTGTGTGATCTTGGAGTTGGCACACATAATTAGCCTGGGGAGCAGGGTGTGCAGGACAGGCTTCCCCCCTGCAAAACAAAAACATATTTTTTCAATTTTTCAGAGTTTTGATCGCTTGGGATTGATGATTTGATATTTGATCAGTGTTTTTTCAATATTTCCCAGTTCACACACACGTGTGTGTGTGTGTGTGTGTGTGTGTGTGTGTGTGTGTGTGTGTCTGTGTGTGTGTGTGTGTCTGTGTCTGTGTGTGTGTGTGTCTGTGTGTGTGTTTAATATATATATATATATATATATATATATATATTAATATATCCCCTTCAGTAGATCGAATGTTTACAAGTTCGAACCACATATGGCTGAGACCATATGTTCGAACTTGTAAAAGTTCGATCGGACTGAATGGAGATCTCCGTATAGAGCAGAAAAGGAAGACTTCCCATTTCTGAAATGTAGTGCGATCTCAGAGTTTGTATATTTAAGTAAAGGGGGGTGTGGGGTGCAGGGGGGCTTATTCCCCCTACTATAGACGCTTAGTTTTGTGTTTTGTTGTTTTATTTGTATTTACTTCAGTGTTCGAACTTTTATGAGTTCGAACATATGGTCTCAGCCATATGTGGTTAAAACTTGTAAAAGTTCAATCTACTGAAGTCGACCCATATATATATATATATATGTATGCGTGTGTGTGTATATAAATATATATATATATATATATATATATATATATATATATACACACACACATATATACATACACACACACACACATACAGGGGTGTGCGTGTGTGTGTGTCTGTGTGTGTAAATATAGATAAATAGAAATATCAAAACTCCAGCATTAAATATAAAACAATGCAGCTAGTCGTCCAACTCGACTTTCATGGCAAACAATGGCAGGCAGTCTATTCCACATGAGTTTTCAGTATTTTAAAAATTATGTGATTTGGTCTCGGTGAAATGAAAGTCAGTCAAATGGGTTTTACGTAACTGTCTACCTGGAAATGGTACAGTGAGTTATTTAACTGATTGACTTTAAAGCCCTGGCAGAGTTGATACATTATTCTGGGCATAAATGCATTCCACTGACCAGGGTGTATTTCCTTAGGTATCCCTACTCTAAAAAAAAAACAGGAATGCTTCCCTAACTATAGATTTAGCATTATCTTCTGTAGAAGGATAGCTCAGATGTTTTTAAGCTATATTGTACAAAAATAACCAAGTTTTTACCAATGGCCAACAATATCCATAGCAACAGGTTCAAATGGAACCAGTAGAGTATGCACTAGAATCAAAGGATTTTCAAAAGCCTGTGTGGGGGACTGTCATTTATTATTCCGGGCATCTAGTACATAAGTTCTCAATTTGTTAATTATACCTAGCCAATAAAACCTTGCTAGGTTCAGTGCATTATGGTTATCCATTCCTAGGTGTCTCCCTAGCACTAGATTATGTGCCAACTTCATCCCTGGGTTTCTGAAAGATTTAGACACTAATAGCTGACAAACTACTTCCTCTCTGTCCTAAATTACTCTGCATAGTAAAACATTTTGCAATTAATAGTACAGATGAATAATAACATTTTGTTCCCCTAAAATTCAAGCTGTATTTTCCCCTTGCTATACTCAATGTGCCAGCTTGCAGTTGTGCCTTTTCAAAGATTATCCAGCTTTTCTGAATGTCAGCCAACTCTGGCATTTCTTTAGGGTCTTTAGGTTCAAAGTTTCATAAGGCAGAAGACACCGCCTCCTCTCCTACCAACACAGACTCTAGGGTCTCAGTATCCAACTCTTCTCATACAAAAGGCAATTCATATCAGTAGTTTTTGTGCATTTAATTAGTATTTTTTCTTTACTCATGTATCTTACTCATTAACGTAATGACCTTGATGGATACAACAGCCCTCTTGTTTCTGTTTAGTGTTCCTATATTTTGGCTCATTAGGTATCTCACTGTCTCTCAGTTTATACTGCCCTTTCAATTTCTTTTCTTCTTCAGGTTGCTCTCCTGGAGGATTTGTTTTCAGTTTTCCTTTATTCCTTACATAATTATTTTGAGATTTCTCACACTGACAGAAATGGATTTAGAACTGTAACCAGTTACTGTTGCTTCCACTTTAAATACACTAATGCAGTTTTTCTTTTTGCTAGGTTTCTACTTCTCAGCAGCCACCTACTGCACAGATTTCAACATTTCTGGGACTTTCTGTTTTAGCTTGACAGAAAATTTAGAATTTAATTAATGTTTTGCATTTTGTAATATTATTTTATTAATATTATTTGTATTTTAATTAATATTATTGTAATAGTTGTTTTATTAATATTATAATTATTATTTTGTAATTATGTAACATTGTATTTCTTTTATATGTGGAGTTTTTCTCTCAGGGCTTCCGCTGAAAAAGGGCTACTAAGCCCAGTCAGAAGACCCTGGTAAACAAATGTCAAATAAGTAAATAAAATAATAAATACATTTTCTACATCTTCTAATTTCAAGCCCTTGCAATACACCATCTCTGTAATCTGTACAACTGTTTTTGCCCCACTCCCCCACCCAGTTCTTGTGGTGGTCTTAAGTCTTAGTGACTTTGAGTTGCCAGCCTCTGGTATAAAGTTGATACTGGACACTCCCCCTAGTCACATTACATCACCCCATTCTACTAGTAAAGGCCCTCCCTTTAGCTTCTGAATATTGAATTGTCTGGTCACTTTCTACTCCGGAAAAAAAAAAAAAAAAAAAACTGTTTCCTGCCTTTCCTGGAACTAGTGTAGCCCAGAAATATAGATGTGCTGTATCCCAGACTGTCTGTAAGCTTCTGAGCGGTGCCAAAGAGTCTGCTTTTCAATTTTTCCCTTAGATCTGCTAGTTCTCTCCTCTCCTGCACTTTTACTAGCTTATTAGTCTAGCACTTTTCCAAACTTCTTGTAGCAATTATTGTAGCACACAAAAGTGCTACCCTTACTAAACGTTCTACAAGGAAACAACTCCAGTTGCATCTTTCGGCTTTTCCCGGTTAGGGGTCGCCACAGCGGAACTCCAGTCCGCTAATGATTGGTAGTTGATTTTTAAGTGCCGAGTTACCAGCCCTGACGCACAACCTTCAACGAAGGTACGCCCATTCACGCATGTCTCCATGCAGAAGATGCTCTAGCTGAGAATCGAATCGGACAGCGTCTTACTGTGAGGCAACAATGCTACTGCAGCACCACCACCACGGGTAAGGAAACAACTCCAGTATTTATTATTAATACCCACCCCTATAGGCATGTCTAAAGGTCAATTCCCTGTGCTTTCTCCTATTAACCTGATGAGCTTGGGCATCCCGAGGCAATGTAGAAATTGCCTCATGCACATTGACAACCCTCTCCTCTTACCTCCCAACACTCAGCCTTGTGAGAGATGCACTTATATATCTAAATTGGAAGCCACGCACTCTCCAGCCAAGACTAGTCAACAGGAAAAGGTCAACACTTGCACTACACCACATGGAAAATATAGCCCTCCAGATCACACACCAGCACTGCCTTCACATAAAAACGCAAACCACACACCCACCTTGGAGGAGGCTCTCAATAAAAATTCAACCAAACAACAGAGACCTCCAAGGCAGAAACGCATTTGACCACAACACAACACTAATCACGAGACACACAACTCTCCTAAAGAGTGTGCCACTCAAGCAAAGCCCCTAAAGCAAAACAGCATGCCCAGCACACTAGTCATAGGTGACTCGATAGTGAGGCATACTGATGTCCCACTCACTAGGTTGAATAAGGAGAAAGTAACAGTCAGTTGCCTGTCAGGTGTCAGGATCCACCACATAATGCAGGCACTCAGGTCCTTCAACAACAGGTACAAATATGACTCTGTCATTGTACATGTGGGTGTGAATGACCTGAGATTTACCTCCCTGGACTACATGAAAAGAGACATGGAGGAGCTCTTGGATTATGTAGCCCAGGTGAGTATGACCCTAGCTCTGAGCAGACTCCTACCATCACCCAGAATGATACCATAGTATAAGCAGAAAATGACTGCCTTCAACAATTGGTTTCTGGTGTCATTCTAAGGGGATCCAGTATCTGTCTGTCTGCCTGGGATGACATGATTGACAGAACCCAATGCTTTGCCAGAGATGGCCTGCATCTGTCACTGCTGGGCTTCCGGATACTGGCCAAGGCTCTTGCCATCCCTATAGTGCCTTTTTTAGACGATGTTCTAAAGGCCAAATCACCACTGTAACAGCTAAAAACAAATGCAATCTGATGGTCATGCTGCAAAATGCTAGAAGTCTAAATCTCAAAATGCACTCACTCAAAACCTCCCTTAAAATGAAGAACATCGACATTTGTGCTGTAACAGAGCTCTGGTTCAAGGCAGCAGAATGCACCCCTGCACTACCAGGCTATAACTCATTCCACACTTTTCAGCCTCAGAAATTGGACCAAAGCTCCAAAGGCGGTGGTGTTTCCATATTCATAAAGGATGCGCACACCCCCAGACTGGTAGCCCAACATAACACATCAGAGATGCTTCAGCTGCAGCTAACACTGGGTAAGACAGCGATTCTGGTCACAGCCTGCTATTGGTCCCCAACAATGACCCAAGACTCATACTCCACATTCCTAAGCACCCCGGAGAATATTAGGTTCCAAACTAACACTTTCATACTGGGCAATTTCAACTACCCCCCATTAACTGGGAAAACTACTCATGTACCAATACACTTGCCCAACATTTCCTGGAATTCATTAATTCCAATGCCCTGGACCAACTCATTCTTACATCCACTAGAGGTAGCAACATTCTTGACCTGGTCATTACTAACATTGGCGACCATTGCTCTATACAAATAGTCAACTCCTCCCTGGTTAGATCAGACCACAAACTAATTACCTTGGAAATCCCCCCCCCCCCCCCCCTGGAAATGTAACCACCATGAAAAACGTCTCCAAAGCTAACTTTGGGTTCCTAAAAACAGAGGTGACTAACTTCATGGCACCCACGCAGTTGGAGAACAGCTGCATGACCACCAAATCATACACTAATGCCCTGTACAAACATGTACACAAATGCATGGATCTCGCCATACCCAACAGATCCAAGATGCCCTCCTCCAAAGAAAGGAAGCCAATCTGGTGGTCCCCTGCCATAAACAAACTCTACAACAGGAGGAGAAAACTTGATGCGAAATAAGGTGACGTCCCAAGACTGGAAAAACCTCCCTCATCAGCCTCAACAAAAAGTTGAGATCCCTCATCAAATCCTCTAAAGCAAGCTATGAAAACAGAATTGCAGCAGATAGTAAAGACAACTACAAGGCCTTATATAGTTATGTAATGAATCTCCATGGCAATACCCAGATTTGTTCGGAGCTGTTGCACAATGGCAACTACTATACCAAGACAACAGATATTGCCAATATACTGGCCAACAGATTCAGTGGAACTTTACCCCTCTCCCCCCTCCAAAGGACCAATCACAATACCAGTAGATTGCCAGGTACCCAGTATTACTGCTGCACAGGTTAAAACAGCACCATCCAAGGCCAAGAATACAGCCTCTATGGGGCCTGATAATATCCCTGGCTGTGTTCTACATGAACTACAGAGTGAACTGGCACCTCAACTGTGTTCCCTGTTCAATCACAGCCTCACCTCAGGCTTTGTCCCTACCGAATGGCGCACTGCTACAGTCATTCCTCTCCACAAAGGAGGAGTGACTACAGTGCCTGGGAACTATCGTCCCATTAGCCTGACAAGTCTGATATGCAAAGCTATGGAACACATCATCATGGACCTAATAAACAAGGATAGAGGGAATCTTCAAACTCTGGATCCCACACAGTTTGGTTTTGTGAAGGGTAGATCATGCCTGCTCAACCTCTTGGACATCTTTGAGTCAGCCACCAGAGCTGTGGATGAAGGCAAGGTGGTTCATACAGCCTACCTTGATCTGGCCAAGGCCTCTGATACCATTCCCCACTCAGGAATAATAGAAAAACTCATTAAGATAGGCATCAACCCCTATATCACTAGGTGGGTTGAAAACTGGCCCACAGATAGAACCCACAGTGTGAAAGTTGCTGACTTCAAGTCAGACTGACGGCCAGTCACGAGTGGATTCCCACAGGGTTTAGTCCTGGGTCCTCTCCTGTTTGGTATCTACTTCTTTGAAGTCTAGGCCAACATGAATGGACTCTGGATAACAAAGTTCACAGATGATTGCAAGGTGGGAGCCATAATTAACTCCCCAAGTGATGTTGACATCCAACAGAAAGGCCTCACTGAGACCAACGCCTGGTGTCAGAACCATGGCCTTAAGCTCAATGCCAAAAAATGTGTCATCATCCCCTTTGAGAAAAACCCGGTTCCCATGAATTACCACATCAATGGTAGTCCACTGAACACAGAAGGCGTCATAAGAGATTTGGGAATACAGGTTGGCAGCAACTGCTCTTTTGCCCACCACATTGCCACTGTGGTCAGAAAGTCCATCTATGTGGCACATCTCATTACTAAGGGTTTTGCATCCAGGAAGAAAGAGATCATTGTCTACGTCTACTCTTCCCTCATTAGGCCAGTCATAGAGTACAATGCCCCATTTAGCATGTACCTCACTAGAAATCTGGAACAACTGGAGAGGCCACAAAAGTACCCCACAAAGAGGATCCTAGGCCTTACACACTTGTCCTCTATGGACAGACTCAAAAATCTCCAACTATTCTCAGACTCATATCACCTACTTAGAGGTGATGTCTGCGTGACTTACAAAGCCACATTGACCCAGCTCTGTTAGAAATGCTACCTCTAAAGAAATCCCTATCCCTCCACACTACATGCTCCAGAGACCTCAACCTCATTACCACAATCAGCAGAACAAGCTGGAGGGACAGGTTCATAACCCAGAGACTGCCCATGCTATGGAATAGACTTCCCATACATGTCAAGCAGAGGGCCTCACTGGCCCTCCAAGAGAAATCTTGATGAGTGGATGGGAAATAGAAAATTCATCCTGGGGATCACTTCAGTGGCTCTACTCGAAACAGGCACTGGGAACTAAGGTCGGGTGGCATGATGCCAGGGTACTCCTATGGGCTCCAAGGTCATTAGCCTTGTACACACCTATGAACCACTTTAGGGAGTGACTCCTCCTCTTTAGTATTGCTGTCATTTCTGTTGCCTGCCCTGTAACACCTTTCAGGCTGCAATGATGCATTTACTCCCTGCTTTGTTAATGCCTTCAAGGTTAAAATATTTTACTATACCACTTCCTTATTTCTACTTCTTCTACTCAAACTGGATGCTTTGCCATGGGTGTATATTGACAGCCTTTAAATGGTATAGGTTTACCTGTTTCTGCATCCTTAGCTACATTTGTATATCTTTAGGTCTGTTAACACTACTGCTTGACGTTTGTTGCAGATGTACATACATTGGGGGGTGTTGCTCCTCCCACCTATTCCCAGGTTAGCCAGAAGTGTATCTGTAGGCTTATTAATTTGTTGGTTCCCCTCCCAACAATTATAAGGTGATCTCTCAAAAGTACTTTCTTCCCATCGCCTTCACAATTCTTTAGGCATGGGGAATTTTCCCTATCATATGTTAAATTGGGGATTAGAGCAACAAGCTAACTACATTTCCAAACACTCCTCATAATGTAACCCTAGTTTAATTGTGTGCTTTAAAACATGTAACTGAGATCTTTCTTTTGTTAAAAGAAAATGTCTACCTATGAAATTTTTGAGCTTGTGTCCCAGAGGTAACACTAGTGTGAGTTAACAGTGTTTTTTTTTACTTTTTCATAGTTATGATAGTCAGTCCCCTTCCATGTCCATTAAGGCTATCAAAGGTTCTCAAGTTAACCGGGCTGAGAGGATTCAAGCATAATCGTTGTAACCTCATCCTTTATAGGTTGTGAGGTACTCCTCAGTGACTTTCTTCCTGGTTAGATTTTTAAAGGTGGAATTGTCTTTAGCACCACCATATACTTGGAGATTCTCACCAGCCACTCAGCACTGCAACAACAGTCTAAAACAATTGCTTTCTGGTCATCATCTTGGTACAGAGACACTCCAGAAAACTCTTTGCCAACACCACAGGACTGCAGCTACCACCAACTAGGGAAATGTTCTCTCAGCTAATGTTAGTTCAGGCAGTGAAGGGTGTAAATCAGGATCCTTTCTGGCATGAGAAAGGTTGTTTAAGTATGCCCATTATACTTAGCAAAGTGATAAAACAAATATGTAGCATAGACCATCACTGAATAAAAACAACTTGGCTTTATTAAGCAAAAGATAAATAAAATGCTGAGCAGACTTTTCTAAAATATAAAACAATAATTTTACTGAAGTTCCAAAATTCAAGCAAAATAAAATGTGTGTGTGTGTGTGTGTGTGTGTGTGTGTGTGTGTGTGTGTGTGTGTGTGTGTGTGTGTGTGTGCTCATATATGTGTATACATATATCTATATTGATCCCCATAGTAAGCTTGTTATAGTCAGGTTCACTTATATGAACCTGACTATAGCAACTATATTTCAGAGCATAATCAGTGTGTTTCATTTATTGCATAATGACTATGAAGTTAATGCCACAGTGACAGAAAGGGATTTGAAAAGTTTGTGGGGTCTGTTGCATCTCAGTGGATCTAATGACATAAAGAGGACTATAAATTACATATGAATCAATTCTAGATTAAGATTGGTAGCAAAATGAAAAGGTCTGTTCCCTAGCAACAATGCAAATTTCACAGAGAGATGACAAACTGAAAAAGGAAGCAAACTGATGTGGAACAGCTAGATTAGCTAACGCTGTATTTAATGAAGAATTTTTCCTATCTGATAAAAAAAAATCTCTACTAAATACCAGTCTCTAGTTAATACACAATAGTGTTAGTTAAATTCTATTCAGTAAAATATATGAATACCTTGGTAAAAAATTCCAATAATCGTGTAGCAAGGAATGGAGACAATTTTAATCAACAGTTTAATTCATAGTTAAGTACTTTCATCAATATGAATGCGTGACTTCTTCAGAATTGATCAGTTAGTCATACAACCTAAATTTATAAGAGACTAACTCTGCTAATTATCTAATAATTTATCAATTAAACAATTTAAACACTCCATCAGGGGATCAACTAATATTTTTTCAAACAATAATGTATGTACTACACAACCCTACAATGAATATACAGACACAATTAAAAAATCTTAAAAATGTTGATGGTTAATTTTTAAAGACCACACTTAAATTTACTATGAATACTAACATCATTAATGCCTGATGGACTAGATGCACACGGTCTCAACTCTCAGTATGTTTCTTTTAACTCTAATATAGTATTACCATCATCTCCCCTAAGGAAAAGCTGCACTGCATAAATTAAAGCAAAATAACATTTTCTATAATCAGGACAAGCCATAGAATGTCTATAAAATGTATTATCAATTTTTTAAACTTTAATTTTTTTAAAATGTTCTCTCACACATCTTGAGGTTTCTGACTAATATAAAAAAAGAGAAATAAATTTGGCAGGTAGCTAAATAAACTACTCTAAAAGAATTGCAAGCAAAATAATCCTTGGTTCGAATTGTCTCGGCATAATCATTAACCATAATGGTGCTACTACTATTGCTATATCTACAAACTTTACAAAAAACACAAGGATGTGTTCTCTCAAATTTCACCACAGATACAATAATGAAATGAACACTAATGTCCATGTTTAAATATTGCTTTAAATTTCTAGAACTTATTTACTTTTTTAATTTATATTTGTTTACCAGGAAAGTCTGACTGGGCGAACCCCACTTTCAGAAGAGGTCCATATACAATCAACAACAATGTAAGGAGGACATTGAAAAGGTTACATATATACATGATAAATCAATTAATAGGATATAGCGTATCAAAACAGGGATATACATAATATATACAATTAGTCACTCTTCACTATTGATTTAGTAAGTACAAAACTTTAACAGGCAAAATGCATTAATTCATATGTACTTTGTTATATGCAGTAGGTTTGAGCTAAAGATTTTAGGAAATTCGATTCAGAGAAAGATTGAAGTATAAGAATGAGAATATTTAGTGTTTTGAATTAAGGCATCTGAAAGCAGGTAGGGGGAAATCTAAAAGGCAGAAGCAGAGCTTAGTTTTGCCTCTGAGGTTATTGTAGGATAAGAATAAGATAAGAGTTCTGAATTACTTAAGTGAGTACATGTTTTGATATAGAGAAAGTGAGGGGGATATATAAGTAGTTTAGTAGGACAGTAAGATATGGTGATATAAATGTAAATTAACAAAACAGGTAGAGGTTAGTTTTCGCAGTACTATTTGCATAAGGAATTGAGGTATTTTACAGAAGGACTACGCTAAACTAACTTGGATTGTTCCATGAGCATAGCCATGCACTAAATAAATGGGTTTTAAGTAACTTTTTTAAAATGTGTAGTGTTAGAAGTGGATCTAGCAGTTAGAGAGAGTGAGTTCCAGATTTTGGCCACATGATTTGAGAAGAGACAGTCTCCTGCAGTATTCTTAGCTTTGATTACTTTTAGTAGTGACTTATTAGCATAGCATACTCAGTTGTTGGCATATGGTTCTATTATGTTTTGGAGAACGTGTTTTTTTTTTTTTTGGTGTAAAAGTAGTTTTTGTGTTGTTGTCAGCTGGATATAAGTTAGTCAGTGAGGTAGTTAAATCCAGGATAGTTGTTTCAGGGCTAAACAGTGATGTGCTCCATATGAACCATTTGTAGCAAATTTTGCTATTTTATTATAACAAGCTTGTAGTTTTCCTAGGTCAGTATTTTTCAAGTTAGTAAGTATAGGGAAAGCATACAAACGTGTTGAGAGAAGGTATGTTCTTGCTATGGTTATTCTAGTACTGTGAGTTAGAAATTGCTTCTATAAAGTATTCCTAGTTTTTTATGTACTTTCTTTAGTTTGGGATATATATATATATATATATATATATATATATATATATATATATATATATATATATATATATGTGTGTGTGTGTGTGTGGGCCAACAACATGAAATTTGACAATCATGACACCCAAGAGTTTTGTAGAAATTATTGGTGTAATAGGTGCATTATTTATAGCTTTAATGAAGAAAGGCGGGGGGGGGGGGGTCACTGGCTGTAGTAAGATCAAAAATTATGAGTTTTGTTTTATTGGGGTTTAATATGACTTGGGATTCAGTAAGACATTATTCAATTGCAGAGAAGGAATTTTGGGTTAAATGTTGGAGTTGTATGGAAGGAGTGTCACATCTGTGGAATCATCACCTTATTGGACTAGAGAGGCAAGTGAAGTGGCTGTATTAAGATTATTAGTAAAGAGACTAAACAGAATAGGACCAAGAATAGAACCCTGAGGTACACCTAGTGTGACTGGGAGTAGGGGAGATAGGTCTATAACCATGTAAGTGCAGAGAGGCTGACGTTTAGGTTATAGAGTGTTGTCAGTAATTTGTGGTAGGAGACCATGTCGAAAGCTTTAGACAGATCAACAAAGATGGTTAAAACTATTTTACCTTCATTTCTAAACTGATTTACGGTGCTTCTGAAGCTCATTTTTGGCAGCTGTACTACTATGGTTAGGTCTAAATGCTTGTTGTGAGGTAGCTAATAGGCTATTACTAGAAAGGTAGTCCAGAAGTTGTGAATGAATACACTTTTCCAGAATGTTGGACAGTGGGGATAAGATGGCAATGGGCCTGTAAATTTAAAGCTTGTTACAGTTACCTCCTTTATGTAGGGAGGTTACGCAAGACATTTTCCAGAGTGGTGGCGATTGCTGTTTGGTGACAGAACGGTTGATAAGAATTGAGACAGGGTAAGAAACAGCATCTGTAGATACCTTCAGATATTCATCTGGTAAGTTTTAGCTGAGGGTTTAAGTTGTTTATGAGGTTTGTTGGAACAGGCTGGAAGGAAAATGTATGTTCATTATTTGCTATTAAGAGTATTGTTGGAGAGGAGGAAATATTTTTGTTAAGTAATAGCATGCTTTCAGTGAAGTATTTATTAAATTGCTCAGCTGTAGAACCTAGATTGTTTGAAGAAGAGAAGTGTGGGGTTGAAGCTTGATGGGGTTGTAGGATTGTTTATATTGCTGACCAGAATTTTGGGGGGTTATTTTTATGCTTAGGATATTTGCATAATGATTTATTTTATCTTGTGTTTTGGCTTTGTTCCTAAGTTCTTGACATGCTGGGCAGTTAGACTTGAGATTTGTTTCCATATCACATTTCCCAGGCCTTATTTCTCAGTTTAAGTAGAGCCCTAGTTTCCTTAGTTTACGTCTGACTTTGACCAAATTGCCCTAGGTGGTGTTAATTTGTCTAATATGCTGAGGAAGGTGGAATTGAAATATTCCATGACTGCATCTAGAGGCAAGACTTTTACAGGAGACCAATTACAGTGGGTGGATTTTTGCCTCATATATTTGGCCTGTTCCTCATAAAATTTAGGATTTTCTGGATTTTTGTGACAAATCAGTGAGGAATGAATTCACTAAGTAATGACAGTCATTTAAGTTTCAGACTTCATATCCTTCAGAAAATTAATGGTAACACAAGACCTTTTATTCTAGCACCTTTCTAAGTTCATAAGAGAGAGAGATTTAAAATTTGTCCATATTTTTTGAGGCTTTGTCGAGATTTTTTTGCTAAGAGGTTGAGAGCTATGGTGGCTGAGGATTGACAAAAAGGTTTGTGTGTTAAATTTTGTCTTACTTCTGCTATAACGGTAAATGGTGTGCTTAAGAGGGTATGTAAGTTGTCTAAATAAATAGGTTGGTATATGATGACCAAAATATTGTGAGTGGAATACGTTATTAGATAGAATCCAGTCTAGTATAGACTGCCTGTTAGAAATTGTATCTATTCTGGTGGGGGTTTGAATGATTTGGGTAAAGCCATGAACATTGATGTGATTTGTAGGATTTTGTGAATTACAAGTGAAACATCCTGTATTAAAATTCCTCATAATGATTATTTCTTGAGGTAATGTTCTGAGGTCCAGTGGAGGATATGCTCTATACTGGCCAGGTTATTTTCAGGTGGAATATACTTTCCTACTATGACTGTGTGTTTTTAGAATTAATCTTTTAGTTTCGTGTAGAGTAATTCAACATGATTAAAATTTGGGTAATTTGTTCTAATGGTTGCAGTAGGAGTTTTTTTTAAAACAGTGTGGGTATTCCTCTACCTCTTTTGCCATCTCTATAGCTGAACATAGCTGATTCTCCAGTTTTTTAACTCCAAAAAATGAGTTAAAACTCATTCCTTTAAGAATTCCCCATCAAGGCTGGAGAAAAATTCAGAAATTGGAGTAATTTGTAGGTCATGAAATTTGATAAGCATAAGGAAAATAAGTTACTTTGAGGAAAAATAGATTTAGACATGAGATAAAGAAAAAAAAATCCAACTATTGTTATAACTGATTTGCTGAAGGAAGAGAATGGAGGAAAGTACACAAAAAGTGAAAAACTGAAAAATGATAGCTTTTCTAAACATTCCCAAACTTTACTTCTTCTTACTGCATTCAGTCCCTTATTTATATTAAGGGCTGTTTAAACCCATCCCATTGACAACCACAGGCCTGTTAAGTTCAAGGTCTAAAACTTCATATTCTTCTGTGCAATCTTTGACTCCATCCTCAGACATCTTCTCCCAACAAAAATATAAGTTCGGTCTCCACACTTTTGGAAGATGTACCTTCACACTAACATAAGACTTGTCCTCTCTGCTTTCCCCATAGAATGCTGGACACTTTCGGAAATGAGAGACTTGCCTTCCTGTGTCATTTCCATATGTGTCAGGTTGATTTTGTCCACAATGTTATTTTTGTAGTAATACTGTTGTAGAGTGTCATTACCTTCTCCAGTGGACCATATTTAGTCATCTCTCTCTAACATGTCTTGCCCATACTGGGTGGTCCAACCTCATAAAATTCATACCGTCACCAAGATGCCCATTCTCCTTCACTAGGACACAGTAATAGTGCAGTGAGAAACTGAAAAACTTTACCCAGTCAGGAAAAACTCTTGCCTTCCCCATAGTGCCTTTTTAAGGAAGTGTCTCAAGAAAAAAAATCCTGATGTAAAAACTCCATCTAAAAACAACCTCATGGTTATACTGCTACATGCTGGGAGCCTTAACATGAAACTGCACTCAATGGAAGCAGTCCTCACCTTGGAAGACGCAAATATTTGTGCAAAGAGACCTGATTCAAGGCTTTGGAAAGCACCTCAACCATACTGGGTTACACCTCCTTTCACACATTCAGACCACAAACTGAAGGTATGAAAATAAAGGAGGCGGTGTATCAATATTCAAAGATAAATACACCTCCAGACTGATTAAACAGCATAATTCCCTGGAGATCCTTCATGTGCAATTAACCATTGGTAGGACACCTATTCAAGTCATTGCTGGCTACAGGACACCGTCCATGAATCAGGATACCCCCTCTGCCTATTTGGCTCTAATTGAGTCTATCATGGTATTGGGTGACTTTAACTACCCATCCATTGAATGAGTCAATTACTCATGTTCAAACTCACTTGTCCAAAGGTTCCTCAACTTTGTTAATGCCAATGCCCTGGACCAGCTGGTTGACACCCCCACAAGGGGTGCCATCTTCCTGGATCTGGTGCTTACCTGTATAGGGCACCGCTGTATTTGACCACAAAACAGTATCATTCGAAGTAACTATCACACCTGACCCCACCAGTAGCAACTAAACTAAAAAACTTCTCCAAAGCAGATTATAACCTCCAGTGGGATGGTATAAGTAGCTTCACTGCATCTCCCACTCAGATGCGAGTGGCAACTATGCAGAGTTTTGCACCAATGATTTATACAAACACCTGTTTAACTGCATTGACTCGGCTGTACCTGACAGGACCAAAACAAGCTCCTGAAAGAAGAGCAAACCTGCCTGGTGGACAACTGCCATTAACAGGCTTTACAATAAGAGGAAAAAATTGCTAAGAGTAAGAGGGAGTGAGCCCTAAACTGGAAACACTCCCTCCTCAGCTTAAACAAGCAAGTAAGACTTATTGTGAAGTCCTCCAAAACAAACTACAAATCCAGATTAGCTTCCTCAACCAATTACATCCATAATCTAAAAGGAAAGGCGCAGATTTGTGCTGAACTGGTAGTTCATGATACCACATATAATGAGCCTGTGGACATAGCTAACTACTGGCTGATAGATTCTGTGAAAACTCCACTCCCCTGTACCTGCCACACATACCGTGTGACATCCCTACCACCTGTCCCCTACCCTGTATCTCTGAAAAGGTTGTAAATGCCCTCTCTAAGGCCAAAAGCACTGCATCTATCGGACCTGATAATATCCCAGGCTGCATCCTACATGGACCCCAACAAGAATTAGCAACACCATTGGGTACTCTTTTCAATCCAAGCACCAGTTTTGTCCCAGCTGAATGGAAAATGGCCACTGCTACTCCCTTGCACAAAGGTGTTGGCTCCACTGACCCTGGGAATTATAGACCTATTAGCCTGACTAGCCTTATCTGCAAGGTCATGCAGCGAATCATTATGGACCTTATCACCAAAGATGTAGGTAATTTAACCCTACTCAGTTTGGATTTGTCAAAGGAAGATCATGCCTGTTAAACCTGGTGGACTTCGAGACAGTCACCAAAGCCCTGAATGAAGGGAAATCTGTGCATACACCCCACCTACACTTAGCCAAGGCTAAGTCCCCACTCAGGCATCATTGACAAACAAACCCAGCTAGGTATCCACCCTTATATCATTAGATGGGTCAATAACTGGCTCAGTGATGGAACACAGTCAAAATACAGGAATCCACCTCCAACAGCAGACCTGTCCACAGGGATCAGTCCTGGGACCTCTACTGTTTGGAATCTATTTCTCTGAAGTACAAGCAAAAACTAAGGGTCTGTGGCTGACAAAGTTTGCTGATGACTGCAACCTGGGAGCAGTCATACAATCTCCAAATGATATCAACATCCTACAACAGGGTCTTAAACGAATGACTGCTGCCAAAGTCATGGCCTTAAACTCAATGCAAAAAAAAATGCATTATCATCCCTTTTAGTAAGAGAGAGATTCCTGCCAAATACCTCAATAGCAACACACTTAGTGGTGAGAGACCTGGGCACACAAGTTGACAGCAACCTTACCTTTGATCACCATGTCTCCATAACGGTAAGAAGGGCATTCTATATTGCTCATCTCATTAGTAAGGGCATAGCCTCCAGAAAAAAGAACTAATAACCTCCCTGTACTCTTCCCTCATCAGGCCAATAACTGAGTACAATACCCCTTTTGGTATGTACCTTTCCAAGCACCTGCAGTAATTGGAGACACCATAAAGGTTCCTCACAAGGAAAATTCAAGGTCTTCAACATCTGTCCTATGTGGATCATTTGAAATCATTGTCACTTTATTCTGTTTCCTGCAGACTACTCAGAGTCAATTTCTGCCTTGCATACAAGGCGATCTCTGACCCTGCTTTATTGGAAATGCTGCATATCTGCAAGTCAAATAGTACACGGGTTACTCGCTCTAAAGACCTTAACCTGGTATGTGACATTAAATAGAACCTGCTGAGGGCCAGGTTGGTCTCCCAGAGGTTACCACACCTTTGGAACAGACTCCCACTTCATGTCAAACAGAGCACCTCATTGGCCCTCTTCAAATGCAATCTGGACGACTGGATGGGTAACCGCAGTTCACCCCAGAAGTTCTACCTGTGTTCTTCTTGGACAGGGGCAATAGGTACTGATCATGGAAATAAGGGCAGAACTTGGCTAAGCTTGTCAGGGCCTAGGGCCATTAGCCTAGTAACTTCCTATGATCCTATTGCAAAGTTTAAAATTAAATTAAAGAAAAAAAGAAAAGTCTCAAGGCCAGCTAGACACATGCTCAACGATATTCAAAGTGAATATATATGGAGATATAACTGCCCCAGGCTCAAAGTGTTGGGAGGGGGTGAAATCAGCCATTCCAGATCTCTCTTTTATACAATACCATCTTTTAAAAGTGGGTATTTCATTTGCAGTCAAACCTGAGAGCTGCAGTGCTCCATGTGTTGTCTAAGTTGTAGAAACTGCTTGCTACATTATAGCAAGCAGTTTGTTATAGTTTAATAGTAAAAAAAATCTCCTTTTTTTAAGCTACAACTTTAGCACTGTAACACTCTGTGTAGGGAGGATACTAAATGCAGCAACTGTTCACTATAGTTTAAAAGAACATTTTTTTAACTAAACTATGAGCGCAGCAGTGCTACATTTGTAACAAGCAGCTCATTAAAATTTAAAAGAATTTTATTTCAATAAAATGTACAGAAGGAGGATTGGGGGTAGGGCACATAAACTGGACCTGATTGGATGGTGCAGGAGGGTAAGGGGTTCTCATGCACCTAGCCACCTCGTATGTGTGCCAACAGAGGAAAAGGACTCTTTTTTTTTTTTTTTTTTGGCTCTTCACTTGAAGAAGGGGTAGGCTGCTGGTTCAGCACACTGGTTGAGCCAATGCTTTTGGACCTGATGGACAGTTGGACAGTACCCCTGAATAACTGTAGAGAGAGGCTCATGACATAGTCCAGAAGGTGGCAACAAAAAATTCAAACAGAAAGACAGTAAAGAAGGCAAAATGTTGGTCAGCAACAAATAGCAAGAACAAATAAGAATACATGTTTTACTGAAAAGTGCAAAGAACTGAAAGTAAGAAACAGAATGGGAAATACAAGAGGTCTGGTTCAAGAAGCCTGGTGATAAACCCTTACGTCACAAGATGGATTGCAAATTGGCTCTCAGACAGATCCCATAAATTAAGAGCAGCAGGATCTATGTCCGAATCCAGACCAGTAACGAGTGGTTTGCCTCAGGGCTCTGTCCTGGGGCCCCTCCTGTTTGGCATATACTTCTCAGTACAGGCAAGCACGGAAGGGCTGTGGCTGACTAAGTTTGCGGACGACTGCAAACTTGGTGTTATAATAGAGTCTCCGGCCGACATGGAGATCCTCCAGAAGAGCCTAAATGAGACTGATGCATGGTGTCAAAGCGATGGTCTCAAACTAAATGCAAAAAAATGCATAGTAATCCCCTTTGGAAAAAACAGAGTACCCGCAAACTACAACATAGGAGGTAATCCCCTGAAATCTGAAGAAGAAATAAGGGATCTAGGGACCCAAAGTAGATAGTCAGCTTTCCTTTGATAACCATGTTGCCAAAGTGGTTAGAAAATCCTTCTATGTCACCCATCTGATCACGAAAGGGTTCACATCAAGATCTAAGGATGTAATGGTGCCCCTCTACTCTTCTCTCATCAGACCCATTATTGAGTACAATGCACCAATTGGAATGTACCTGGCTAGACATCTCCAACAGCTGGAGAGACCACAGAGGTACCTAACCAAGAGGATTACTGGCATCAAACAGTTGCCCTATGCAGCACAACTGAAAAAGCTAAGACTGTTCTCTGTTGCATACTGCTTTCTCACAGGTGATCTCTGTCTAACGTACAGAGCCATGTCCAACCCAGAATTGTTGAACATGTTCCATCTTAGCAAAACCAAATCTACTCGAGCTACACGCTCTAGGGATATAAACCTCAACACAACAATGAATAGAACATGCTGGAGGGATAGATTCCTTCAGAGACTTCCCTTATTATGGAACAGGGTCCCGATCTACATAAGACAGAGCCCCTCACTATCACTCTTCAAGAGGAACCTTGATGAGTGCATGGGTAACAGAAAGTTCACACCGGGGATCACACCAAAAGCACTACTAGATAGGGGCCAAGGGTACTAGCTGCTAGTACAAGGGTCTAGGGAACTAGTAAAGGGGCAGTGAATACTGCACAATGTGGCTGGGCTAATATATGCCTTGGGGCAGATAGCCCAGTACCAACCTATGAACCTATAATAAGGGAAACTTCCAAGAAAAACTGTCAAGATGAGCAACAAAGATGGAAGGAACTTAGCAGAACATATACAGAAGTGATGGTGGGAATATTTCAAACAAGTTATATAAGAAGGTCTATAGTATCACAAATACATATGCTGGCATGTCCTTTTACCAAGAGCTAAACATCCAGGAGAGTGAAGTTAAGTCAGCTCTAGAAATAGAAATGCCCCAATAACAAGGCTGTACACAAACTGATAGAAGTTTAGCTTATTTCCATAAAATAATGCAAAACGATGTTGGTACAGTGTTGTACGGAATTTGCCAACAAACTCTCTAAACATAACAGTGACCACTGAGTTGGAAAACAGTCAATTTATACCCCAATTCCAAAAAGATGAATGTAAAAAAATTGCTCAAATGATCACATACTTGCACTTCTTTCCCATCCTAGCTAGATAACGGTAAAGATGCTATAAGTTAGACCCCCCACCAATATATGGTCAAGAATTCTGAGGTTTTCTTTATATTTATATATTATTATTGGCTGAATAACTTTGCAAAACATCTCCCACATGCACAAAGATGCTCACATTAGGCTTTTACCACATAAAAACTATTGTTAGCAGCAGACAGGCTACCTTCCTATCTGGCCCGAAAGCGCCGGACATTTCAGAATCTTTCTCAGAACCAAGCTTGCTTCTGATGTTCTACAGATGGTAATGGCAAGTCTAAATTTAGAACTATAGTCAGTAACCCCAGAATATCGCCCAAGATCTCTGTTTTACAGTTTAATTCTAAATTTAAATTTAATTTTAATTTTTAATTAATTTTTATTTTTTGGTTAAATTTAAGTTTTAGTACACTTTTTTCAAACATAGGTATAATCGTGACAAAGCGAAAGGCTCCAATGCATTGCTAGAGGTTAGGAATGGCACATATGAACAAGAAGCTGGATAATAACAAAAAGGAACTAAATAAGAGGAATGAGATGCTTCCAACCAGGTCCATCTTCACCTTGTAGGCCTACCAGGGCCACACCCCCAACTAGTCACTTCTCATTGGACATCTCTCAACCACGCCCCCTCCACAGTAGCATAAAAGCAGCATAGCAACAGCTCTCAGGTCATTCTGACCAGCACTTGGGGAGCGCACAAATAGTCCTTTTTAGGACTCACACATAGCAAAAGAACCGAAGATCAGAAGAAGGACAACGGAGATCGACACCACCGCGGAACACCGAAGGACACAACAGCAGCTCTTCCCAGAGCCCATTGTGTCCATGCACAAAACAGCTCTTCTCAGAGCTCACGTGGATCTGCACCTTACACAAAACAGCTCTTCTCAGAGCTCACAGTACACCAAACAGCTCTACTCAGAGCTCAAAGAGATCTGTATAAGCTCTGGTAAGAGCAACCAGAGACACATTGAAGAATAAAACAAAAAAGTTCTTATTAGAGCTACCACCAACACCCGAACAGGCAATCAAAACACAAAACGGCCCTTGTCAGAGCTCACAGAAATCTGTATCAGCTCCGGTAAGACCAGCCGGAGGCACAGACACAGCTTCGGAGAACCAAACAAAACAGTTCTTTTTAGAACTACCGCATCTGCCCGAAAGGGCATTCAAAACACAAAACAGCACTTCTCAGAGCTCATAGAGATCTGTAACAGCTCTATATAGAGCTCCAGATGCCCACAGGGCTAAAACAGCTCTTTTTAGAGCTAGCTCCACCACCAACTACACGTGGAAATCTGTTCACAGTTTAGGATCAAGAGTGAAAGACATTGTAAAATTGGTTATTCCTTCCCTCCTGGCAGGCATCACTCAGGATCGAAAACCCAAGAGGTCCACACCTATTTTTGTGGTTTTATTGTTACTCCTTCAGTAAAATAGCAAGAGAAATATAACTGAAAAATTCTTGCTTATTAGAATTTACTCAGTTTTCTGTTGAAAAATCTTCAGAACACTTGCGTTGGTCAGTTTTCATCCTTTTATATACACAGGGTCAGCCTTACTCATAGGCAAACTGGGCAACCCCCTAAGGTACTGTTCTTGTAGGGGTTCTATTTCCACATTTACTTATTTACTTTTTAGAGCAAAGGTTTTTACTCTTAAAAATAAATAAATAAATAAAGCAAGCACCCCTATGGGGGGGATGCAACCATGGCAAAGCAAATGCTCCAGGGAGATGCTGCTCCAGTTTACTTTGATTCAAGTCATTCACATTATGTTTATATTGCAAGGTCTGTACACTAGTGACCTCACAACATTCAGATATAGGTATAAAGGGGCCAGAAACTGAAGTAGTTTTTTCTTCTCCTCTGTTATGTCTGTATGGTGTCCCCCCTGTTATATTTGCATGGTGGTGGACAGAGTGGAGGGGAATGCAGTAATGTTGGCGAGAAAAGCAAGCATAGCTTGCAACCTTCCATCTCCACTATGTGGAACAAATGGACAAAATATGATACACCTACTAACACATTGTTAGCAATTTCAACAAGGAAGCTCAGAGCTACTAATTAATATAGCACTCAGTCTTCCTCATTACCTAGAGGAAAACAGTTTTTGCACTTACTTTTCTCACTTGCTTAGAGAAAAACAGCCCTTGTACTCACTTTCCTCACTTATCTAGAGGAAAATAGTTTTTTATTCAGGCATGTCCAAGGGTCAGCTCCCAGTGTTCTCTCCTGTCTATCTGATGAATCTGGGCATCTTGAGGCAATGTAGAAATTGCCTGATGTACACAGACAACCCACTCCTCCTACCACCCAACACTACAACCTGTGAGAGATGCACTTATCTAGCCAAACTGGAGGTAAAGCTGTCTCCAACCAAGACTGAACTTGACAGTCATGAGGAGAAGGTAAACATTTGCACCACACCACACTCATCACATAGTCTCACTAAATCTACACCACCAAAATCCACACATAGTAACAAAAAACATTCGTGGAGGCTTTCAATAATAATCTGTCTATGCAACAGAGATCTCCAAAGCAGAAACGCAAGTAACCTCCATCCCCCAACACAACCCAAATGACACATAGCCCACAGACTCAGTGTGCCACTCAACCACAGCCAATAAGGCAAAACAACGTACCCAACACACTAGTCATAGGTGACTCTATAGTCAGGCACACTGATGTCCCACTCACCAGGCTAAACAAGGAGAAGGTTACTGTCAGCTGCCTGTCGGGTGCCAGGATCCGCCACATAACCCACGCACTCAGGTCACTCCACAACAAGTACAAATATGACTCTGTCATTGTCCATGTTGGTGTGAATGACCTGAGACGTACCTCCCTGGACTACATGAAAAGAGACATGGAAGAGCTCTCCGATCTTGCAGCGCAGGCAGGTATGACCCTAGCCCTGAGTAGCATTCTGCCATTGCCCAGAATGATACCACAGTACAAGGACAAAATGACTGACTTCAACAATTGGCTAAGCTTCTGGTGTCATTCTAAGGGGATCCAGTATATGTCTGCTTGGGATGACATGGTTGACAGACCACGATGCTTTGCCACAGATGGCCTGCATCTGTCACCCCTGGGATTCCAGATACTGGCTAAGGCTCTTGCTGCCCCTATAGTGCCATTTTTAGGCAAGGTTCAAATAACAAATTCAGCACCATAACAGGAGCAGGCAAGCATAAACTGAGGGTAATGCTATTCTAAATCTCAAAATGCACTCACTCGAGGCACTCCTTAAAATGGAGAACATCGATATCTGTGCAGTGACTGAGACCAGGTTCAAGGCTCCAGACAGCACCCCTGCACTAACAGGCTATAACTCATACCACACTTTTCAGCCATGTAACCTGGACCAAAACACCAAAGGCGGAGGTGTGTCCATATTCATTAAGGATATCCACACCTCCAGGCTAGTTGCTCAGCACAATGCAGCCGAGGTTATCCAAGTGCAACTAATTCTGGGCAAAACTGCAATCCAAATTGTAGCTTGCTACAGATCCCCCACCATGCCCCAGGATTCCCACTCCTCTTTTCTTGATGTACTGGAAAATATTAGGGTTCAACCAAACACCCTAATAATGGGGGACTTCAATTACCCCACCATTAACTGGGAAAACTACTCGTGTAACAACTCCTTAGCTCAACGCTTTCTGGAATTCATAAACTCCAATGCCCTAGATCAATTTATTCACACCCCCACCAGGGGCAACAGTATCCTAGACCTAGTCATTACCAACATGAGTGACTGGTGTTCCACACCTGAAGTCAACTACTCATTGGTCCGATCTGACCATAAGCTAATCACCCTTGATATCCACATCCCACCCACACCCCCGATTAAGGAAACCCCAGTAAAAAATTTCTCCAAAGCCAACTTCATGCTTCTTAAGACAGAAGTGGTGAACTTCAGGACACCCATGCAGATGGACAATACAGTTACAATTGCTGAATCCTACACAAATACACTCTATAAGCACTTACACGAGTGCATGGATCGTGCTATCCCAAACAGAACCAAGATGCTATCCTCCAAAAAAAGGAAGCCAATCTGGTGGTCCCCTGCCATAAACAAACTGTACAACAGAAGGAAGAAACTGTTGCAAAAGAGAGTAAAATCCCATGAGTGGAGGAGCTCCCTGGTCAGCCTCAGTAAGAAGCTGAGATCCCTTATAAGATCCTCCAAAGCTAGCTACGAAAACAAAATTGCCACTAATTCCAAGGACAACCACAAAGCATTCTAAAGCTGTTTCAAGAATCTCAATAGCAACACCCAGATCTGCTCTGAGTTACAGCACAAAGGCATGAAAATTACAGAACTAACTGATATTGCCAACATCCTGGCAGATAGGTTCAGTGCTAACTTTACCCCCCCCCACCCCCTAAAGGGCCCATATCTATACAGGAAGAATGCAGAGTCCCTGTAATCACAACTACGCAGGTAAAAGCTGCACTCTCTAAAGCCAAAAACACAGAATCCATGGGACTGGACAACACCCCAGGCTGCGTTTTACACGAACTTCAGAACGAAATGGCTCCCCACTTAAGCACCATGTTCAATAATAGCCTTGCATCAGGCTTTGTGCCCACTGAATGGCGCACAGCAAGTGTTATCCCACTCCACAAAGGGGGAGCCACCATTGATCCCGGGAACTATCAACCTATTAGCCTGACGAGCCTGGTCTGCAAGGCCATGGAACATATCATCATGGAAGTCATAAACAAAGACATTGGTAACCACCAAACTCTGGATCCCACCCAGTTCGGGTTTGTGAAAGGCAGATCATGCCTCCTGAACCTGATTGACTTCTTTGAGGCAGTCACCAAAGCCGCAGATGAGGGTAAGGTGGTTCACACAGCCTATCTTGACCTCGCCAAGGCTTTCGACACCATCCCCCATTCTGGAATTATAGCTAAACTCACTAAACTAGGTATAAATCCCTACATCACAAGGTGGGTTGCCAACTGGCTCATTGACAGAACCAACACTGTAAAAGTTTCAGACTCCAAATCTGACCTCAAAGCAGTGACAAGTGGAGTACTACAGGGTTCCATCCTGGGACCTCTCCTGTTTGGTATGTACTTCTCTGAAGTACAGGCTAACACAGAAGGCCTTTGGCTAACGAAGTTTGCAGATGACTGCAAACTAGGAGCCATAGTCAAGTCCCCAAATAATGTGGACATCCTACAGAAGGGCCTCGCTGAGACAGATGCCTGGTGTCATAGCCATGGCCTCAAGCTCAATGCCAAAAAGTGCAGTGTCATCCCCTTTTTGTAAAAACTCTGTACCCATGAACTAACACATAGGCAGCAATCTACTTAACACCGAATGCGTGATAAGAGACCTTGGGACCCAGGTGGACAGTAGTCTCTCCTTTAATAGTCACATTGCCACAGTAGTCAGGAAGTCCTTCTACGTGGCACACCTCATCATAAAAGGGTTCTCATCCAGGAAAAAAGAGGTCATTGTTCCCCTCTACTCTCACTCATTAGACCCATTATAGAGTATAACGCCCCCTTTGGAATGTACCTCACAAGACATCTGCCGCAGCTGGAAAGGCCACAGAAATACCTCACAAAGAGGATTACTGGCCTCAAACAAATGCCCTACACTGACCGCCTCAAAAAACTCCAGCTTTACTCCGTAGCATATTGCCTACTCCGAGGTGATCTCTGCCTAACATATAAAGCAATGTCAAACCCAGAGCTGCTGGACATGCTACACTTAAAAAAATCCCAAGCCCTCCGAGCTACATGCTCTAGGGACATAAACCTTGTCACCACAATAAACAGGACATGCTGGA
Source organism: Protopterus annectens (assembly GCF_019279795.1). Classification (NCBI taxonomy): domain Eukaryota; kingdom Metazoa; phylum Chordata; order Ceratodontiformes; family Protopteridae; genus Protopterus; species Protopterus annectens. Next base: position 209,595,722 of record NC_056737.1, on the reverse strand, counting down.
TGGATAGATTCCTGTCCCAGAGACTTCCCGTACTCTGAAACAGGCTACCCATCTATGTTAAGCAAAGTTCTTCATTAGCACTCTTCAAGAAAAATCTTGATGAGTGGATGGGAAATAGGAAAAACACCCCGGGTATCACTTCTGTGTCTCTGCTCGACAGTGGCACAGGAAAATAACTTTCTTGGGTGGCGTAAGCCAGGGAACCTTGTTGGCTAGGCTTACTTAGGCCCTTGGGCCGATAGCCTAGTACCTACCTATGAACCTATAAGAGGATGGTTAAAATAGGTATGTGATAGACTTGGTGTGGAATATGGGAGTAGCAAGAAACACAGACTTTTTTAAGACTAAAAATGAGGAACATTCCCCTTATGGAGGTACATCTGTGAAGTATGGAGAGTAGTGTTATCAATATTTCTATAGTAATGCTGGCAGTGATGGAACATATATTTTTGGGCAATATTTTGGACTTTGTGATATGTGTGGACAGTTGAGATGAGAGGAATGGCTTGGTGAGATGAATGTTACTGCAATTTTTACAATCAACCAGATATGTTTTATGCAATATTTCTGGCTTTGTGATTTGTGTGGACAGTTGAGATGAGAAGAATATTGTGATGAGACAAGTATCATTACTATTTTTACAATTATCATGACAATGGTCAACTAGATATTTTTTCACTATTAATCTGGCTTTGGGATTTGTGTGGCGTAACTTGGACTGGAATACTTTTAATGTGTAGCACTGGTTTGTGTGGACAGTGAATGTGAAATGGTTGGTATAATGGTTAAGGTGTTTACCTCACAAACACAAGGTACAAAATGTGATTCTCACCTTTATGGGAGATGGCTGCCACAATAGCTAAGGTCTTAGCCTCACAGATACAAACATGGTTTAATTCAAACATCTGGCTGGTGGCTAGGCTTGTAATAGTCTTCAGACAGACAGCCTAGTACTTACTTATGAACCTACAAAGCCATCAGAGTATGGGAGATTGGGGATTGGGATTGGCAGGATAGAAGTAATTGACCATCTTTGTTATTTGCTCAGTTTAAACAGTCACTGTTGGGACATAGCAGGACTACTGTGCATTTGTATACAGTAAGATGAACTATTTCACTGGATGCTTCAGATGGACAGGTAGGTGAGGTACAATTGCTGTGGCTGTCTTCTGTAGAGGGAAATGATTAGCTCCCTGCTGTTATTTGCTAATTCATTTTGCAGGACTAATGTGATTATCTGAAGCAATGTGCAATATTTTAACATGTGGCTTCTGTTTGTTTGAAACAAAGCTGAAATACATTACACGGCCATCCTCTTATCACAATCAGATGTCTGAATTTAGAAGTCTATAACTGCTTAGTTCAGGTTGTCTGAATTAAAACTAAATGACCCTGTTATCACTTGCTCAGTTTAACAGTCATCTCTCAAAAAAAAAAAAAAAGATAAGTGCATCACTGAATACCCAAACCTTCACAAATTTTGGGGGCTGGGGTACCCCACACACCAATGCTGTACAGTGGATTTTGACATGGGCTTAGTAATCATCTCTGCCATGAACTCAACCTACTCTAAAACCTACCCTGCACATAGGTGTACAAAGAATGTCTCTGTATTTATGTGGGGGGCTGGGACAATGATATTATTTATTCAACATTCCTCTCAAACCACAGAGGTCACTGTATCCTGTGCTAGAAGTATCAAGTTGTAAACATAACTGTAATCAATTTTTTTTCATTTTCCTCACAATCAATCATTTGGTCCAGATATAGATGACTATCTTTTGGGGGAGGGTGAATAAGCATGCTGTCTATATACATGTCTAACAGCAAATTATGTTAGGTTTGTCATTCCAGTTTTCCATATCTGACATCAGAAGAGTACACAGAAGGTGGCTGCCTTTTTTTTGGATAGCCCAATCCACTTACTCAATTTATCTTTTATAGGCTAGGCAATAATCCCCTCACTGGATGGTAGTCTGTAAAACATTTTGTGTTTATATGTGTGTTTCTTCTGCCTTCTATTGCGACTCCTATTTTTGATATCTATCATTCAAGCCACCAACATTTCCATTTTAGTTTCTGCTATTGTCAGTCTATGTCTGGCTTCTCTTAATTCAATATCCACCTCACCTAGTTTTTGTATCAACTTTATCCATGTAAGCAGCTATGTAAGTATACATTTTACGTAGCTGCTTGATTCCATGCATTCACAACCCCTTTTTTGCCCATTTTTGCACATGGAGTTGAGGTGTCACTTCAAAAGTGACAATCTAGCACCAAGGTTTACATTGCTGGATGGCTATGTCTGCCGCGGTAATTCTTCCACACCACACACTCTCATGCACACTCACATCTATGGCCAATTTAGGGTATATATTCTTCTCTACATGTGGAATGAGACTGAAAAGAACTAAGGAATATAATCATTTCCTCTGGTTCTTAAAAAGAGAATAAAAAGCTAGGACTAGATTTTCTGATCTGCCAAGAAGTTCAATCTCTGGGGTACTGGATTCCTAGAAGATTCTTATCAAGTCACTTTTTATACTTTTCTTCAAAAAAGGACTATAAGCAGGACAGAGAAAGAGTCCACCAATGTGATTATTTCTCTCAGAATATAAGGAGCTATAAAAAAAGAGATGCCCACCTCTAGAGAATGTGTCATCTCCACAATGCCTCCTTCCACAGGGGATATAACTGTATGGTGTGCTTTTTCTTCTAGCAAAATGAGTCTTGGTCTCAGACAAGCTGTACTTGCTCTTCTTACCCCAGATCTTCAACAGCAAACAGCACTACCCTTAGTTCAGGGTGCATGATGCAAAGCCTCATCTCATAGGGAATGCATTTACTCTCTGAAAATAGACCGTCTTGATGTCGTCTTCACCATAAAACCATTCATCATCAGAGGAAGTGATGAATATAGATGGAACAGCAGCAACCCCCAATGAAGTTAATGTGATATGTCCCACTACCAGGGATCAAAGTAACTGAGGACTGACTCTAACAAGAGGTCTTAAAGGAGGCGATGACCAGAATCATCCATCATCCATCTTTCTGGGGGGAAACAGAAAACTCCAAATTTAGACTGGATAAAAGAAAAACACAATATTTTAATAACATTTACCATTTTAAGCCAGAGCACTCAGCCGCCATAACACATATTTTGTAGATTTGCTACTTAATATGCTCTGCATCTGGAATCAGTTTTAATTCAGCATATTTAGGCAACTCTGTGGTGTAGATGGATAAAGCAATATAATACATCTAAACTAAGTTGTCTTAATTGTTCAGGAGATCAAGAAGCTGACTGGTAAAGATAGAGGGATGAAGAGTGTAATAGGGAGTGTTCAGATATCATGATTCATGGAGGAGACAGGGGCCGTTAATGGTAACAACCACAGTCACAGTCAGAAACCTCTTAGCCAAAACAAGACCATAGTATGATGGCCCTTGGCCACATCCTCTCAACTTCTCAATCACAGCAGATTCATAGCCTGCATAACCAAAAGGCAGTCTCAATGAAAATTGAGACTAACATGGCAAAAGGAAACATCCAGGGTGTGCCACAATGTGATGGCCCATGGAGAGAATCACAGACAACAGGATATCTAATGATATAGACCGATGAGGTGCATTTAAGCCCATCCAGAGGGAACTGCATGATCATCTCTAACATATCTTAGACAAAGATGTGGCAACAGGCATCAAAAATGTTTATCAGTACTATGCAGGCAGCACAAAGCAGCAGAGACAAATCCATGGCCCTGTCAGACAGTCACTAGCTGAAATTTGACATACTATGCAATCCCTAGTTCTCCATCATTGAGGATACTACATTGGCTTGATGACTCCTTTAAGTAGTAGAGTCTGAGCTTCTTCTAGAGCTCTGTTGAGATTACTTTCCTCTGGAGTGGCACCCTTTCTTAGGAAGGCCCAACACCACCAAGATATGGCTGCTTGAAACTAATTCTTCTACTCAGCAATCCATGGTAATGACTCCCCAACCTGACAAAGTCAGAAAAACAGACTCCCAAATGGAACCATTTGGGTTAGTCAGGACTACAGTAGCAGTATTTGTTGTGCTGCTCTTAGGAATCTTCATGAATAAACACAGGGGAGGGAAGACAGAATATTGCCTGGAAGCTCTCATCATTGCATAATAGGGCTTCATCTTGGGGTAGCTGAGAAAGTCTGGAGAAAAGGGAAGATTGTGGGGGTTACAAAGACCTTCTGTGGTGGCCAATACCTGGTATCTCTTTTGTATTCTTCAAACAGGCTTTTGGAAGATGACTCAAACAAGATGTCACCCAAAAAGGCAGCATCCAGACTGGTCTGTCTCAACTCATCCTTAAATGAGGAGAACCTATATCAAACCATTTAACATACATTCCAGTGCCTGATACCTTAGCCACAGCATTAACATACACATTACTAGAATGAGCTATGTAAAAGCTGAGGAAGTTATCAAAAGTCTTTACCAGAGACCCTTGGAGCCAACATTTTGGGAATTCTGCCTTAATGGAACAGCATTATCCACAAGGGAGAACAGGAAGTATTTAACAGACTTCTAATCCTCAACGAGTCAGCGGAGAAGATGCAGTTGTCCAACCTGTCCAATACTGTGGATTAGAATTCTGATATTTTGAAACTTCCAGGCTATGTAAATAGCCCTCAGGATAGAGTCTGTAGGTGGGATGACTTAAGGATGATCTTCTTCACCAAATACTCTTTCAGGGGTTTTGGAGAAAATCAGAGGGCTACAGACCAGTCCATTTATGACACAGGGGTTATAAAGCAGTTCATGGAAGACCTTATTAGACAGTATCTCCTAAGAAATGGTCATCATGCTTAGTACCCTCATCTGGCATCAAACTGTGCTATCAAGGGGTGGTTTTCTGCATCTGTACGGACTGATGGCATCTTACACCAAACAGTGTACATTTATCTAATAAGTAGGATGGTTCTAAGGGCCCTGCAGGGAAAAGGTGACTAAAGGGAATCAATCTGCTCAACTTTCATTGTTAAGTCTTCCCCAAACCTGAGAAACTAGCATACCAAAGTACTAGAACCACATGAAATATCTGGCCAATGCCAACCTCAGCACATACCCATATAAAAAGGCCGGTGATGACATTGTGGGATGCATCCCTCAAGGTAGCTTCCTCTCCTGATGTTTTCATCATTGGCAAATACTGATGTTAGCTAGACTCCTTTCTATTCAAGGGAGAATAGGTGGGGTGTGAGAAAACCATCTCAGCAATGGACAATATATGCAGAAGTGCATCTTGGATAATGCATTAAGACATGTCACAGTGAAGTCCCACTTCTCCAAAAAAACAATAACCTACCTCGTGGCTATGCAGACTAAGAGGCTGGAATAGAAAACAGAGTGCTGGGGTGCAAACTCTGCCATGGAGAAGTGGGACTCCCCCCATATCACTTAAGGCCATAACTGTGTTTTCTTACATTCATACATTCAATGAATTAAAGCACTGCTGATGGAGATCTCACTTAATCACCATATCCAAAAGAAGACTTTTACCAGTGCTTCAACTCTGAATCCCTTACCATTTACTGTTGATCTGATCCTGGCATGGAATCATGATATGGAGTCCCCTGATGGTATTCACTAATCGGTCTCCTGGGCCTGAAGCATCTTATGCTTCCTTTGACAGGCATCAGGCTGAAATGTTGGCACTTGTGGCTGTTCTTCTCAACATATGCTCCTCTCTCTCTTTCTATATATGCATATAATACATTTTATGTAATACTATGTAGCACAACCTATACTGAATGCGTGCATTTATTATGCAAATGTACCTTGTTTGCTGCATATGTTTGCTGGCTCAGACTGAGACTGAGATGGGTCTTTGAATCAGTTCACTTACCTGATTAAAACGGAGCAAAATAAGTCAGTGCAAATAGTGACAGTGTAGGTCCTTAGTATGTAAACCAGTGACTCATTCACCGAAGACTTGCATTTTCCAGTAATGTGCTGGTAATGAGATTTGATCTGTGTGAATGGCAGAAAAGAGCTGCAGAGTGGACAGCAGCTATGCATGCTCTCCTTAACCCAGCACTTCAATATATGATGTAACAATGTGCATTGGTGGTACATCATAAGACAAGGAAGGAAGTTTTTCCAACTTGGGATACAGCAAATAAAAAAGAAATTCTATAAAGGGATTTCAAAGTTAGACCAGAAACCAGTAGTTAATGGCAGTAATACACATCTCACAAGGAAATCTTTTTTTTTTTTTTTTTTTTTTTTCTTTGAGTGTAGACATGGCCTTATCTATAAAAAAAATGGACTTTAATTCAGAACCTAAACATAAAAGGCTGCTCTTCGTGTATTATTCTTCTGTTTATTTGTATTCTGACTAGGCAGTTAAAAAATTATCTAAAATAGACTTTTTGCAAATACAGCACTGAATCTGATGAATATATTCTTAATTTATTTGTATAAAAAGAAAAATCATCAACAGAAAAACTTTTTTGAAAAAATGGAGTTCATGTTTAAAAATATCAAGCAAATGGAAAAGTTAAGGAATTACAACACTTTCCAAGATACTGCACAAGAAATGAAGACTTTTTTTTTGATGTTCAATATTTTTATCATGCCGTTTGAAATACGAAATGCTAGGAAATGAAAACATGAACACCACACAGAAAGCAAGAAACTGGTCTCCAACAAATCACTGTAAATGGTTTTATTTTTTTTATTTTTATTTGCACTTTGTTGACTGGGTTGGTCCCAATAGACTAGTGGCCATTTTCCAGGGAGGTGGTACTCATTAAATATGTGAAATGTGGCCTGGACACCAGGGAGCTTTCCCTGTTCTTTATGATAAGTGCCATGGGATCCTTTACATCGATCTGAGCTACCACTAACTCAGACAGATAGGGTGTTAGTTTAATGTCTCATTTTCCATAGCATACAGCAGCTGGAGAAACCTCAAAAATCCATTATGCCATTTGCTAAAAATACTTCCTGCAAAGTGATGTAAAATTTAAAAGAAGATGATGAGGAAAAGCAGTGCAATTGTGGCAGTAAAGAAGCAAAATGACTTCAGTAAAATGTTTACAGCTGACAGAGAGGTAAAACAGAGAATGACTGTATGCAATATCACAGGCTTTAACTAGGTCTAGCAATGTATATCCACTTAAGTTTCTCCCTCATAGAAAAATCATGCCAGCTGAAGGTAAAAATCTGTGTCACCCATATCCTTCTGGCAAATACTGCTATAGTAAGTTAATTCATAAAGTATTACAGAAAAATGTAACTTGCCTGTGATGCTTCTGAAATGCAAACTACATAATGATTCAAAATTACTTTTTCAACTGCACTTTTAACAAAGTTGTGCTACAATTTCAGCACTGAGGTACTGTTTTATGAAAGATAATTGTCCTGCAAATTTGCAGCTGTCATACTATCTTGTATTGGCATGTTAGATATTCCCAACCAGGTTCTGAAATGACAGCAATGTATAAACAAGTTTTTGTTTCTTTCATTTCCTTGTTTCTTCCCAAACTGATCTTTTGTCATCAGTGCACTACCATGGGTAACAAATACAAATAAATACACAAACTTAAATCACAAAAACAGTCTTGACATAAAACATAAAACATTAGTTATCCGGGAAAGCAAAAAGGGTTACATACATATGTATACAGTACACACACACACACACACACACACACACACACACACACACACACACACACACACACACACACACACACAATACTACATTTACTGCAGTAAGTGAAAGCCCCATAAGATATGCATGTGGTTAGCTACTGCTGAATCATAATATGTTAAGTACACGCAGGTTTATCCAAGTACTATGCAATTCCATTTAAAGTAGAACCAGAGGGTCAGATTTAAAAATGGCTATGTTTGGCCATAATGAGTAGCTGTGATAAGTGCAAGCCAAGTAGGTGGAATGAATTCATTAATTGCGGTGCTCATAGATTGTAAGCAGAGTTATGTCCACTGATCCCCACTGATGTAAATGTAATCTACAAACCGAGACTGGCAATTCAGAGACAGGGGGCAGGCAGTCCTATGGTTCAGCACTGCATGCCTCTATTGAGCAGTCTAGCCCAGGTTATGCAATATGTGCAGAAACACAGCTCAGATATGCTGCTATAGCCATCTGCATCTTACAGATATTTGGCAATGATACGTGTTTCAATGGAGTATACCTTTTATTTTCTAAAGCCAACTGCCATAGACTGAGCTCTCCTGAAGCCATACCCCAATGAACCAGATCTAATGTAATGGCTTGCTGAGCTTTATTGTGGATCAGCCAATCACAGTAAAATGGTTACATAATTATTCATGAGAGTTCTATGCACAGCCCTCTTAGTAAAGCACATGCTCAGCATTGTTTGAATACTATTGGATGAGCTCAGCAAAATGCCTTGTTAAGCTCTTTCACCAACTTTCTTAAACTTGCCTAAAAAGTCTCTTACAGTGATTTAGTAGAAATTCCAACATGATCAATGTATTTTACTTAAAATCTTCTTTTATCAGTAAGAATATTCTGGGTCAATGACTAGCCAATATCACCACTCCTACATTAAGTCTGCATACTGTTAAAACAAAAAAGGAAACCTCAAGATATAACAATTTGAATCCATTGCTGTAACTTGGGCCAGATGTTCTCAATATCTGCTCAAGCCAATTTGCTTTCCAGGAAAGAAAAAGAAAGAAAAACATGAAACAGTTACCTATAACAAAATACAGGAATTGCAAGAAAAAAATTTTTGGAATAATTTTCTTTAAAACAACTGAGCTGTACCAAAAGGATACATTCACTTCTACACCACATTTTTTGTAACAGACAATGAATTATATGGGCTGGTTAACCTGACTAAATGTTAGTCATCCTTACCCCACATAGTTTGAATTCACCAAATTCACAGAGTAATAATCTCTCTAAATTGCATATCAGAACAAATCTGTAAACGTGTTATTGAATGAACTACAAAAAACAAACATACTGATATTTAAACTCTAGATAAGAGTGAATTATTGTTTTAGATGACTATACAGATTCTCCCTCCTCACGCTTTACTTTAAACCTCTCAATGCCACCTCAAGTCACTGAGGGAGGCAGCCTGCTTATTGGTTACCGAGATTTTAGTTAATCTAAGGCACAAATCAGAGGAATGCATAACCTGGTCCTTTCCAGAAAGGAAAGGGAACACCTCTTTTGTAAAAGTAATGGTAGGGATGACTAACATGCTGGACAGTATGAGGAAGGGACAGATTCCTCAAAGAGTGAGAGGTAACTTGTGGACCAACAGTCATGGAGAGTGTTTCATGTTTGCCCACTTTGTCCCTCTGCTCCACCTTCTTGGGTGATGAACTTCACAGGCAGTGTTCACCTGCAGAACAAACTCAAATAGTCAAGCTGGACCACTAGAGTCACACGATATGCAACTCTCAAATTAAAATATTAAAGCTTAGGGTTCAAACTGCATCAACACCACATAACAAAGTTACCCAACTGTTTGGAATCAAAACTTTCTCTGTCTTTTTTTAAATAGTAATATTTAACTTAACTACCTACCCATAACCATAACAATAAAGAAATTTCAGAAAGCCTAATTTACTTGAAACAGTAGGATAATCTAAAAAGCCAAACACTCATCAAAATGGTTAAAGTTTATTTCTAAATATAATGTACAGCTTCCATCAATATATTTACAACTCCTGCAAGGTTTTGCCTCTATTCTACAAAGTAATTCCTTAAAAACTTCTGGTGTACTGTAGAAAACTCTGCACATTATGTGCATAGAAAAAAATCTTACAACAACATTCTAAAATTATAAAACTCATCAAAAATTATTTTAAAGGAAATTTCTTATTACTGTTAATTTTTTGTTTTTAACAAAATGACCTCAGTAAAAATATCAGGGTTATAAATGAAGGTTGGCCACTGAGCAAATCCTGTTATACCTGCTACAACTAAATCCTACTTTCAAAATAAATAAGACAAAACTCTGACTATGCAGTGGGGCACAGTTTTGTATACAATTTGCCATGCAAATATTTTACTTTAGAATATTAATTGTTAGCCAAGATTGTTGAAGTTAACTTTGTTACAACAGACCTAGCGTCTCATTTATTATATGTAGTTAAACATAACTGCAGCTAATGACCAGCTGTACCTGTTGATAAAGAATTTACTTGGAAAAAACACAAAACTTGTACCCTTTCAAGGTTTTAGTGACAATCTTTTGTGCTACAATACAGCATCTAGTATAGCAGAAACTTAGAAACTGTTCAATTACCAGGTATATATTTCACAAAGACTTGCATAGTCTAAAAAAACTTAATACATCATCAATGTGGCCAAAAGCAATAACTGCAGTACCAGGTACCAGTACAGAACTTAGGTGGGGTGGTCACCCCAACACAGCTGCATGGAGCACAACCATGCTTCTATCTGAGTAACTGTTACTAACATGCAAATTAAGGGGACTCTTTAAATACCAATAGTAAAAGAAACGCTTTTGGCATGTATTCAAATGCATAAATCCTTAGAAAATGTCTACAATAGCATAACATTGTAAGGGTGGCTGTTAACATAGAAGGTGTGCAGTACCCATGTTGTGGCTTATAATATAAATTACGTAATAAATGTCTGGAAGCAGGTAGTGCTCTCTTCTGCTCATTTCTTTCTCTTACCAGCAGTTAACTGATCTATTCACACTGTACTAACAGCTAGAATGAAGCAAGAATTATTCTTCCCCAGGTTTAAGAAAGCTACAGCATACTAGTGTATGCCACTTACTTTTGGTGTTGGGCAAGATGCAGTGGAAAGGCGAGATGTGGCTTGGGCACGAGGTGATTCTGATGGCGTGGTACTAAGAGAGGCAGTATCTCGTGGCAGCACCTGTACACCACGAGAAATTATGGAATCAGGAATCTGAAAATAAAGGGAAGCAAAATTAGTACCATTATAAAGTGCAAGATGAAACTTTTGCATGCACCTGAAATGGCTACAAAGGTGTTTACTGAGTGCTAATGAGCAGATAATTTTCTACCATCGTCATGTTTTAACAAACCTTCTAACAGTTGATAAACTTGTTCTTAGGTATGTACTAGTTTATTGACCACTGGCCATGCTTCCCAAATCACTGATAACTGTTGGTACACTTGGTCGTGTAAGTAGGGCTTGGGAGATTAACTATTTACAGCCTGCCTGTGACCATTAGAAACACAGGTGCAAAGGGATTCCAACCCTATACCTTTTATCACCCACAGATGATATTAGTCCGCTGAACCACCCCTACATACCAGGGGGTGGTATACATAGGTAAAGTGTAGCTTATGAAAGACACAAATGGAAAACAGTTCTATGCTTACAAAAGCACCTTACTGCAATTACAAGAGCAGTACATGCAAGTCTTGGAATTACAGACATAAAACAGCAATAGTACAGGAGAACAGTGAATGTCAAGAATCGCTTATCTCTTTTAGCGCTGCTTTTTGCTGATAGGCAGCGCCCCTGCACTCGTCATACCCTGGAGTCTTATACATACTAACTCTGTGATCACCATACCTCAAACAAAAGGGAATTTTTCCAAGACACAGCAACTGTAGACTTAGCAGATGTATATATGAACAGCCTCACTGTTTTGGGATTTGCAATTATGAGTAAAGGATTTCACAACTGTCATCAGTTATAACATTTCCTGAAGCGGGATTAGATGCAATTAATTGAAATACAATGTATCCACAGAAAGCTGACCAACTTGTCCAAAGGCAGGTTTACATGTAGCACACTATAAGGGCTAAAAAATCAAAAGTCAACTAAAGCAATACATTTTTAAGTATTACAGATGAAACAAGCAGCTAACTAAAATGTTTTTAAGACATGCTAAAGCACATATTGAGTGATTTAAACCATGCATTGGTGTTGTAAGAGCTTGTAACCCTCTCTGGTCAAAATATATCACATTACTTATGTTATATATCATAATAAACCCACAAATGGGAAATGACTCTTTTCACAAAAGCTATAGAACAAACCACTGAATATCAATCTACTATATAAAGGCATTAAAACATTTCATAATGCAGATGTAATTTATTTATTTTATTTTATTTTACATTTGCTGACCGGTCTAGTCTAACTCGATATATGTCCATTTTCAGTAGAGGCCCGGGGAGAAAAGCTCCAAGACGTATGCAAAAATACAATGTAAAAAGAAGTACAGTAAAGATACATACAAACTGAAATATAGAAAGTAGTAGCAGTTGGGAAATAAGACAAACAAACTGAAATATAGAAAGTAGTAGCAGTTAGGAAATAAGACAAAAAAGAAAAACTTTTTTTTTTTTGTAATAGCAATAGATAAACATTCTTATAACAATACTAACTTCAATACTAGCAATAGATAAACATTCTTATAACAATACTAACTTCATTAACACAACTGTGCTTCGCAAGGACCGTAAAGAGGTACACATACATAAAGATGAATGGTTGTTATTAATGAGACATAGGAAAGTTGGTTTGGATTAGTACAGGAACATAACCAGTGTGTATTGAGATATAATTTGAGTTTCTTTTTAAATAGTGTAAGAGAAGACAGAGGAGTGAGATCAGTAGGTAGTAAATTCCATAGCTTTCCAACAGTATTAGAGAACAGGGTATCACCTGCTGAGTTGTTGGATCTGCAAGTGTTAAAAAGAAGTTTGTTGGATGAGCGTAAGTTTATAGGATTACTGTAGGGGGTGAAGAGACTTGAGAGTATTGGAGTATTTGAGGGTTGATAGAGGGTTTTATGAGCTATAGTAAGCTGGAGAAATCGTAGATGGTGTAAAAACTCTAGCCAGCCAAGTTGTTTTAGATTAAGGCAGTGATGAGTTCTGAAAGGAGAGGCAGTAGCAAATCTGGCAACATTGTTATAGGATATTGCTAGTTTGTTGAGGTTGTTTTTAGACAGATTTGTATAAATGGGTGAGGCATAGAGTAGAGTAGAGTAGAGATTAGGTGAATTCTAGCTATAGCAGCCCTAGCTACTGGTGTAAGAAAGGGTTTGATTCTATAGAGGGATCCAAGTTTCTTGTTGACTGTTTTTATAGTATTGTAAAGTTGAGGTTATTGTCAATTGTTATTCCTAGGAGTTTAGTAGTTGGGTTGGGAGAAATAAGAGTACCATTGTTAGATGTGAGTGTAAAATGTGTGGGTGTGGACTTACGGGTTGGTGAGAAGAGTAGCATTTTAGTTTTTTTGGGGGGGTTTAGGAGGCAACGGTCTGTGAACCATTGTTCAACAGTATTAAATGCTATCTGGGTAAGGGTTTGCAATTCAGTCTGAGAAGTAGCTGAGCAGATGATAGTAGTCATCCGCATATTGAATGCATGTAGTATGTGGAAATGCTAACTGGATCATTAATGTAAATGAAAAATAACAGCGGACCTAATATGGAGCCCTGAGGGACACCAAGGGAGATGGGAAGGATATTAGAAAGGTTGTTGTGCCAGAGTACTGCCTGCTGTCTGTTTTCAAGGTAAGATTTGAACCAATTAATGGCTAAGGGAACAAGTGATAGAGATTTGCAGTTTTTACAGCAGAGAGAGAATTTAAATGCGTTTATATAACTATCCAAAAGTATAGCATGAAATACTAGCAAATTCCAGGTGCACAGAAAAAAAAGGTATTTCATATAAAAAAATAAACCAGTACTCTGATGTGATAAAACATAAATGTTTATTCCCTTGTGCAGTTGGAAAAAAATGTGATAAAGCAGTTTTGCTTATCCAAGCACAAGGGAATAAATGTTTATTTTTATCACTCCAGCCTGCCAGTTTATTGTTTATATCTATATCTATCTATATATATCTATCTATATATCTATATATATCTATATATATCTATCTATATCTATCTATATCTATATATATATATATATATATACACACACACACACACACACACACACACACACACACGTATGTGTATATATATATATATATATATATATATATATATATATATATATATATGAGAGAGAGAGAGAGATCCTCTTCAGATGATCGAAGTTCCAAAACTTAGAAAATCATAAATATGGCTGAGGACCATTCATGTTTAAGGGTTTTGGTTAGGGGCTTTAGTGCATGTCAGTGTGTTTGGTTACTGTGATCTGTGTGTGCGAGGGGAATGTAGTTTGTATGGTGGTGTTTTTGTGTGTTTGTCTGTGTAGTGCGACCTTGGAGTTAGTATATTTAAGTAGGGTGGGAGGGGGCAAAGCCCCCCACATGGTGGGTGGAGGAGGGCTTGCCCCCCTGCTTGTATGTAGTGTAAGTTTGAGTGTTTGTGTGTAACGGAAAGGTGTGTGTGTGTGTGTGCATGTGTGGTGTATGGTTAGTGTACTCTTCGTGATTTTAAAATTTGCGCTTTTGGGGTTTCGGGATTGTAAGGTTTCGTCTTTATGATCTCGAAATTCTGAAATTCGATATTTCAGGATTTTGGGATTATAAAGTGAATCCATACACATATACACAGTGGATATAAGAAGTGTACACAACCCTGGTAAAATGCCAGGTTTTTGTGATATAAAAAATGAGACCACAATAAATCATTTCAAAACTTTTCCCACTTTTAATGTGACCTATAACCTGTACGATTCAATTGAAAAACAAACAAATCGGTTAGGGGAAAAATATAAAAAATAAAAAATGCGCAATAAGCTGGTTGCGCAAGTGTGCACACCCTTAAACTAATACTTTGTTGAAGCACCTTTTTGATTTAATTACAGCATTCAGTCTTCTTGGATGCACACCTGCCATCAATTAAAGAGACTGACTAACTCCAAATAAAGTTCAGCTAACCTAGTAGGATTTTCCTGACATTTACTCATTTGCCTGTGACAACAAAAAACATGGTTTGCTTTGTACAAAGGTACAAAAAGATTTCCACAGCATTGGCTATACCATGGAACACAGTGAAGACAGTCATCAAAAACTGGAGAAAATATGGGACAACCATGACGTTGCAAGAGCTGGATGTCCCTCCAAAATTGATGAAAAGACAAGATGAAAACTGTTTAGGGAGGCTGCCAAGAGGCCTACAGCAACACTGAAGGAGCTGCAGGAATTTCTGGCAAGTACTAGTTGTGCACTACATGTGACAACAATCTCCTGTATTCTCCATATGTCTGGACATATGTATGTGGGGGGGGGGGGGGTAGGGTTACAAGACGGAAGCATTTTCTTACACAGAAAAACATCCAGGCCCAGCTAAAATTTGCCAAACAATGAATCAAGTCTCCCAAAAGCATGTGGAAAATTTATTATGGTCTGATGAGACCAAGGCTGAACATTTTGGCCACAATTCCAAAAGGTACATTTGGCGCAAAACAACACTTCGCATCACCAAAAGAACACCATCCCCACAGTAAAGCATGGTGGTGGCAGTATCATGCTTTGGGGTTGCTTTTCTTCAGCTGGAACTGGGGATTTAGTCAAGGGGGAGGGAATTATGAACAGTTCCAAATACCAGTCACTTTTGACACAAAACCTTCAGGCGTCTGTTAGAAATCTGAAGATGAAAAGGAATTCCACCTTCCAACATGACAATGACCCCAAGTATACGTCCAAATCAACAAAAGAATGGCTTCACCAGAAGAAAATTAAGTTTTGGAATGGCCCAGCCAGAGTCTAGGCCTAAATCCAATAGAAAATTTGTGGGGTGACCTGAAGCGGGCTGTGCACAAGAGATGCCCTCGCAATCTGATAGATTTGGAGCGCTTTTGCAAGGAAGATTGGGCAAATATTGCCAAA
The DNA here is from genome assembly GCF_019279795.1 of Protopterus annectens. Classification (NCBI taxonomy): domain Eukaryota; kingdom Metazoa; phylum Chordata; order Ceratodontiformes; family Protopteridae; genus Protopterus; species Protopterus annectens. Next base: position 209,579,917 of record NC_056737.1, on the reverse strand, counting down.
TCAAGATGCTGATAGACTCCTACCCAAGAAGACTGAATGCTGTAATTAAATCAAAAGGTGCTTTAACAAAGTATTAGTTTAAGGATGTCCACACTTAAGCAACCAGCTTATTGTATGTTTATTATTTTTTATATTTTTTAGACTAAAAGATTTATTTGTTTTTCAATTGAATTGTACAGGTACACATTAAAGGTGGAAAAAGTTTTGAAA
>NC_056737.1:209397207-209577207 GCF_019279795.1 Protopterus annectens | reverse complement strand
ATATATATATAGGTGTATATGTGTGTGTGTATATATATATATATATATATATATATATATATATATATATATATATAAAACGTGTGTGTGTGTGTGTGTGTGTGTGTGTGTGTGCATGTCTGCATATAACATTCCAAATGAAAAACTCGTAACCACAAAAATCACGATCAGGATGGCCAACAGACTCACTTATAGGTCATATCTCTTAGGAGTCCAGAATGTTGCAAAATGTTTAGATTTTTGTCTCATATTTTCGGTCTGTTGCTCATAAAATATGTAGTTTTCAGGGAAATCACTGAAGTTTGAAGGAATCTTATTAAAACTCTTAACTAGACAATCAAACTTTGTTAAAACAAAATTAAGTAAATCCATGAAATACATTAAGATAATTTTAATAAACAAGTGATTTCATGTTAAAAAGATGTGTAAAAAACATAAAAATATCTGTGCACATAAAAGGTGATTTTAAAATTCAGAGGATTAGAGTTTAACATACTAGTTATTGAAGTATGATCATGATTACAGGACACTATAGTGACATTTAAATATGTCTATGAAACCAGTTCTCTATACAAATGTTTGACTCCTTTCCAGTGACTCTAACAATTATCTGACATTTCTTAATGTAATATACTGTGAACACAGAAACTGAACACTAGCTCCTAGCTAGTTTAAATGTGTGTGGGGTTCAAACCTCCAACTCATGTTCCCGTAAGAGAAACTGCAGACATGATAGTAAAAGTGCTTAGCAGAATGCAGCAATGATATACAGGTAATGGAAAAACTTACCTAGTATGGAGTGAAGACATTAAGGTCCCCTAAACAAGGATTTAAAGTGCTTGACAAAGGAAATAATATCACCAGCAGATAAAATGACTGAATGCAGATTCATTAGAGGGGAAAATGATGTTAGCAGGAAATAATGGAAGTGCAATGCAATTTTTGTCCACAAAACAACAAGACTAATAGCAGCGACAAAAGTAATTTGTGGAACGATGAATGAAAAAGTCAGATGATTCATTACGACAAGAACAAGCTGAGGCATCCTCTGTTATAGTAATGAGCTTATTGATAACGGCACCTTACTCCTTAACCTTTGTGATTAATTCAGAGAAGATGCTGTGTGATTTTAATGGAATAACTGCTACGATTTTATTTTCATTTTTCGGATATGCAAGTATGCCGATTCTAAAATTTCAACAACTGAGTACTCCTAGAATTCTTAACACAACACACACAATGCACTGAAATCACTACTTTAAAAAAGAAAGCAGTTCATCACATATTCATTTTACTACACATTCCCCACAAGTAATTTAAGTACAGTCTGAAATACTGACAGCAACTATTCATGCTTTATAGAAAAGCATAGGGAAAATGTCATTGTACAAGCTTCACAACATACAGAAAATCATTACGTAAGCCTTACAAGATAACATCAGCATGTCTTGGAAGTCTGAAACCCAATGCTTTTTTTCTCCAGTTCTGGACACAATGATGGATTCTATGTTGAATACATTTTAAGAACATTTATGCTCTCACGGAAGTGTGGAATAAAAGAAAACCAGATGGCTCTGTGGTGTACAGAGATACAGTCCTAACTGTGACCTAACCAACCCAGGAACTGTTTCTCACTGGCTTGCCTCTCCTATGGGAAAGCGGATGGGTGTGAGAGAAGACCATCCAATCTACAGTTATACAGACACCTGCTGGTGAATAGATGTCACAGGAGGCATCTCAGTAACAGAGGACATGCCTATCAAAGCAGCACGTTCACACACTGTGGACATCATTATATGTGCATATCCTCTGATCCCGTGATCAGAGGACATGCTCATATAATGATGCCTACAGTGAAAGAACGTGTATCAAATCAGCATGTTCACACACTGTAGACATCATTATATGCGTATGGAAGATGCACATACTGTGGCAGACAGCAGAGCATACACTCATTTAGGAGGCATACACTGGCATGCTCAACACCCACAATGGAGCAGGGTTAAGTGTTAGGTATAAAAAAAGGAAATCCTCTGATGGATGCCTGGATGACATCTAGCCAGCAAGCACCTTTTTGCCTACTGGAGCAAAGAACAGGTTCTAATGAGGGCAATGGTCCAACTGATGAGTGGGCATGGGGAGAAAAAAAAAAAAGAAAGGCAAAGCACACAACAATGTTCCTAAAGTAAATAGGGGGCAATGGGATGGCTCAGTTGTCAATGAAAATTCAAGTACAAGAGCATTAAAGGAAGACTCTACCTTCCAATGCAGTTAACCTTTTGCCAAGATCTGAGATTTCAAAATCCAAAATAAAATTGATGAAATTTTGGAACTAGTTAATAAGTGAAACAAAAATGTTAACAAATGACCAGACTGACTGGACTCAAAGCGATCCTTTATTGAAATTAAAATACGGCTAAGCGCTTTAATTTTTTGACATCATCAGAGCCATTAATCAACTATTAGGAAGATTAAAACAAACAAAAAGCCACTCCATGACACACTCCCAAATGTTATAACCAACAGAAAACACTACATGTAATTAATCAGCCTATAAAAACCTTTAAAAAGTAACCAATCCTGAGTAACTGTTCCTGTCAAGATATCCAATACAATTTCCCATGTTGTTAAACCAATCAAGTATATTATAGCAAATGTTCAACCAATGAAAACTTCGCAAACATTTTTCTATCCAATAAAAACAGGGGAATTTTAACTCAAGTGCTAGTTGTTTGTGACTTTGAAGTTCAACATTACAATTACATAAAAAAATATTGTGTATATGTTTAAATGAATAATCAATAAAACACAAAAAAGTGTTGAACTGATGGAAAAATACTGCATGTGATTTGTTACAGAAATATAAGTAAACATAACTTATTATAAAAACAAATAAGATATTTTATATAAATTAACATTTAGGTTTTTTGTATTGGTTATAGCATTTGGGGGTGTGTCACGGAGTGGCTTTTTATTTGTGTTAATCTTCCTCACAGTTGATTAATGGCTCTGATAATGTTGAGCGACAAAAGCACTTAGCCGTATTTTAATTTCAGTAAAGTTATCACTGTGAGTCCGGTTAGTCTGGTTGTTTATTAACAAGATCTGAGATTTATTTCATCTCCTTGTCATACCTAGGTGAAGTTTAGTGCATACTAATGTACTGTTGTGTACTGACATTTAGATTCAGTGCACAATAACTGTGCTGTTTTGTATTTATTTATTGTTATGTATTGCCTTTGGCCTGGGTCATGGCTGAAAAGGGTGTCTAGATCACCTCACCTATCTCCAAAGTGAACAAATTGATAAAATAAAAATTAACATAACACAAACAAATAAAAATGAAGATGTTGCTTAGTGTCTAGAAACCCTTCAGTACAATCTAGTTTCTTCATTTGCACTTCAAGAATGTTCCACCAGTTTTTTACTGTTCACATTTTATAATGGTTCAAAATTCAGCCTGCATGATGTAAGCTGTAGAGCATGCCTCAATAATTATCAGTGCTAGCTACTGACCACAGTTTTATAGTTTAAGACTGTGTTTTCCTGAAGTCAGTACAGAGCTGCAATGCACACACATTCAGCAACTGAAGTGTAACCAGTTTTTAAGGAGTTAACTGCTGGAGAAAATTTATATGAAGGGCAAAACTAAACTGCAATGCAGCAGAAGTAATATTATGAAGTAGTCTCAGATATGATCAGTGAAGTGTTTATCAGGGCTACCTGAAATTCAGCAGATTGAGTTCACCTGCCTTTCCATCTGTATGATGCAGCAGATGTCAGGCATAGCTGAATAAGCAGAGCTGATACAATTACTGAAAACTAACACCAAAACACAAACTTAGGAGAGGGTTCAGAAACTAGAAATGTCAGTGCCTAACAAAACCCTGTTCTTTATCTACTCTGTATTTGTGACATATTGAGAATGTCTGTACTGTCAAGTCTATGCTCAGTCTCTACATGGCAATAAAGTGGATTCAAGCATGTTCTGGTCTTTGTGTTTTTGTTTTCAAAGTATATAAAACTACTGATGGAGACCTAAAAATACAAGAAGCTTTTTAGCACTGCAGATAGTATTCTTATGAGATATGCTTCAAAATGTAAACAAATTACTTGAACTTGTACCTACCTACTTTATTACGTGATTTTTTTTTTTTAGCAAATATAATCTTGTATTCTACCTCTCAGTTATTCTCAAATTGTATATTTCTATGCATGTTACTAAGTTCATTGGTAGATACTAGGTTATCGGCCCTGGGGCCTATACAAGCCCAGCCAAAAAGGTACCCTGGCTTTTGCCACCCAAGAAAATTATTTTCCTGTGCCACTGTCGAGCAGAGCCACAGAGATGATCCCCGAGGTGAATTTCCTATTTCCCATCCAATCATCAAGATTTTTCTTGAGATGATCCAAGGGGTGAATTTCCTGTTTCCCATCCAATCATCAAGATTTTTCTTGAAGAGTGCTAATGAGGAGCTTTGTTTGATATAGATAGGTAGTTTATTCCAGAGTATGGGAAGTCTCTGGGACAGGAATCTATCCCTCCGGCATGTTCTGTTTATTGTGGTGACGAGGTTTAGGTCCCTAGAGTGTGTAGCTCGGAGGGATTGAGATTTCTTTAAGTGGAGCATGTCCAACAGTTCTGGGTTTGACATAGCTTTGTATGTTAGGCAGAGATCACCTCTGAGTAAGCGATATGCGACGGAGTAAAGCTGGAGTTTTTTGGGATGGTCTGCATAGGCATCTGTTTGACGCCGTTAATCCTCTTTGTGAGGTATTTCTGCAGCCTTTCCAGTTGCTGTAGATGTCTTGTGAGGTACATACCAAAAGGGGTGTTGTACTCTATAATGGGTCTAATGAGTGATGAGTAGAGGGGGAATGACCTCTTTTTTTCTGGATGAGAAACCTTTTGTGATGAGGTGTGCCATGTAGAAGGATTTCCTGTCTACTGTGGCAATGTGATTATCAAAGGAGAGACTACTGTCCACTTGTGTTCCAAGGTCTCTTATCACACTTTCGGTGTTAAGTATACTACCACCTATGTTGTAGTTCATGGGTACAGAGTTTTTACCAAAGGGTATGACAATGCACTTTTTGGCACTGAGCTTGAGGCCATGGCTTTGACACCAGGCATCTGTCTCAGTGAGGCCCTTTTGTAGGATGTCCACATCGCTAGGAGTTTCAATTATGGCTCCTAGTTTGCAGCCATCTGCGAACTTCGTTAGCCAAACACCCTCTGTGTTAGCCTGTACTTCAGAGAAGTAGATACCAAACAGGAGAGGACCCAGGACTGAACCCTGTGGTACTCCACTTGTCACTGGTCTGACGTTGGATTTGGAGTTCGCTACTTTCACAGTGTGGGTTCTGTAAGTGAGCCAGTTGGCAACCCATCTTGTGACATAGGGATTTATACCTAGTTTAGTGAGTTTATCTATAATTCCAGAGATGGTGTTGAAAGCCTTGGCAAGATCTACATAGGCTGTGTGAACCAACTTACCCTCATCTACAGCTTTGGTGACTGCTTCAAAGAAGTCAATCAGGGTTAGGAGACATGATCTGCCTTTCACAAACCCAAAAAAAAGTGGGGTCCAGAGTTTAGAGATTACCAATGTTTTTGTTTATAAGTTCCATGATGATATGTTCCATGGCCTTGCAGACCAGGCTCGTCAGACTAATGGGGTGGTAGTTCCTGGGGTCCGTGGTGGCTCCTCCCTTGTGGAGTGGGATTACCTTCGCTGTGCAATATTCAGCAGGCACAAAGCCTGAGGTGAGGCTATGACTGAACATTGTACTTAGGTGGGGTGCCAGTTCGTTCTGTAGTTCGTGTAGAATGCAGCCTGGGATGTTGTCTGGTCCCATGGATGCTGTGTTCTTGGCTTTGAAAAGTGTGGATTGTACCTGTGCAGTCTTGATTACAGGAACTTAGCATTCTTCCGGTATAGAGATGGGCTCTTTAGGGGTTGAGAGGGGGGGGTAAAGTTAGCACTGAACCTATCTGCCAGGATGTTGGCAATATCAGTTGGGTCTGTATATTTAGTGCCATTGTGCTGTAACTCAGAGCAGATATGAGCGTTGCCATTGAGATTCTTGACATAGCTATAGAATTCTTTGTGGTTGTCTTTAGAATCAGTGGCGATTTTGTTTTTGTAACTAGCTTTGGAGGATTTTATCAGGGATCGCAGCTTCTTACTGAGGCTGACCAGGGAGCTCCTCCACTCATGGGATTTTACTCTCTTTTGCAACAGTTTCTTCCTTCTGTTGTACAGTTTGTTTATGGCAGGGGACCACCAGATTGGCTTCCTTTTTTTGGAGGATAGCTTCTTGGTTCTGTTTGGGATAGCACTATCCATGCACTAGTGTAAGTGCTTATAGAGTGCATTTGTGTAGGATTCAGTAGTTGTAATTCTATTGTCCATCTGCATGGGTGTCATGAAGTTCACCACTTCTGTTTTAAGAAGCATGAAGTTGGCTTTGGAGAAATTTTTTACCATGATTTTCTTAATGGGGGGTGGGGGCAGGATGTGGATATCTAGGGTAATTAGCTTATGGTCGGATCGGACCAATGAGGCATTGATTTCAGGTGTGGAACACCGGTCACTCATGTTGGTAATGACTAGATCTAGGATATTGTTGCCTCTGGTGGGGTTGTGGATAGGTTGATCCAGGGCATTGGTGTTTATGAATTCCAGAAAGCGTTGAGCGAAGGAGTTAGTACACGAGTAGTTTTCCCAGTTAATGGTGGGGTAGTTGAAATTGCCCATTATTAGGGTGTTTGGTTGAACCCTAATATTTTTCAGTACATCAAGAAAAGAGGAGTGGGAATCCTGGGGCATGGTGGGGGATCTGTCAAAAAGTCTGGCTAAGCAACTCTATTTTTTCTAACAACGAGGCTGGACTTAAAAAAGGTTCAATAGGACCAGTGTTATGCCATATAAAATAAATGTAAATAAATAAATGCATGAAAAATAACCTAATTTGACTGGGGGCGTGGCCAAGATGCCAGACTGCTACAGCACAGAACTTTATCTCTGCTTATAATATATTAATCTAACAAAATTTAACTTAATTTTTGAAAAAAAAATATTCAAAAGTATATGAGAAGATATATAAATATAGGTCTTTTATTATTTTTCAAAAATTAGTACTGAAATAGAAGATTTTATTATTTTTTCCTGTCAAGAAGTTTTCTACAAATGATCCAAGTACTGAAATAGAAGATTTTATTTTTTTTCCTGTGTAGATTTCTACAAATGATCTAAGTACGAGTAACTTGAAAAACTCACATCAAGAGAGTGCAATGAAAAAGGAGTTACAAGCTTTAATATCAAATATCCTGTCTCTAAAAAATGGACAAACTAGAGAACAACACTGACATTATAAAACAGGATTGTAGCAAGCAGTTGGACATTCTAAATGAGGTGATTAAAAAAACATTCTGAACAAATTTCTTCTATTGAAGAAAAGGTAATTGATCTAGATGGCAGACTGACAGAGTGAAAGCCACAATTAATTTCTTTTGAAACAGAATACAAAACTAACAGAAAAACTGGAAGACCTTGACAGTAGGTCAAGGAGAAATAACGTCAGAATTTATGGAGTACCAGAAAAGGAAAAAGGCAATAATATGATACAATTCCTTAACAAGTGGTTGCCTACAGCATTAAATTTGCCAGAATCTCTTTCATTCAGAATTGAAAGGGCTCACTGGTCTTTTGTAAAACCAACCTCAACTACAGTGTCTCCTAACCCCAGCTCCATCATTGTCACATTTTTGTCTTCCCAGGTTAAGGATTTAGTATTGAAGTCTGCATGGACTAACTTTCCTATTAAGAAAAAGGAAAAAATCATTCATTTTGACAATGATTACACCTCTTCTGTCATCTCTAGAAGGAAAGGATGCATGTCCTTAATTAAATCTCCTTAAAAAAACTAACATTAAGGCTCAAATACTTTTTCCTGATAGGGTAAAAATATTTTTATCAGAGGGTGAGACGATTTTCAGCTCATTGCCAAAAGCCATGGATTTTATCCAAAAGAAAAACATATTGACTGATATAGAAGAGATGAAATGGTCCTCACAAAGTCTGAAGAGACATGCAACAAAAAATGGATGGACTACCAAAGAAGGAGCAAATAAACAAAAATAAAGGACAAATAAAAAAAAAGATACTACTAAATGTAAAATATTCTGCTGCAAGATTCATTACTTAATTTATTACTGAAAAATTTCAACAAGGTTAAGGTAAAGTGTCTGTGTTTTTTTTATCTACCTCACTGTATGTGCATTATTAGAGGGTTATAATTAACATAATATACCCACTAGGGGTACAAAGTTATACAGTGAGATCATTAATAAATAATATCTTAACAAAAATATATTCATGCGTGTGAATGGTGAGATAACACTATAGCACATACTGAATATGCTTTTGGGATTACATTACATGGGGCTTTTGTATCAAAATAGTTTTTATTGTTATTAGGTGGAGTTTAAACAAAATGATTTTTTTTTTGATGTTTTGAAAGAAATGCTTAGTTTATGATTAGTATATATTTAATTATTTGATTATCTGCATATCTGTATATAATAAAGTAATAGATAGTGCTTACAGGCTGACTAAATGATATAACTTGTTTAATTGTAACAGATAATTTAAAAATGTAATATGGCTGTAAATGAATGCTTTGAAGGGAAAATATTGTTTTCCTTACATAGCTAAATATGGGAAGTTCGTATTTTGTACTGCAGAGGCTGCTTGAGCATTTTTTTCTTTCACAGGAACAAGAAAAGCTTCATAGTTTGAATTTTCCACTGAAAAAGCTTCCTTTCTGGCTTCTATGACTGTTTTAAACGTGTGCGAACATGTACAAGGCATCTGTAACAAGTCTAAGAAGCTAGAAGCAAGGTAACACAAGACAACGTTACGCGAGCTTTGAACCAACGCACTGCCTCAAAACGTGGAACTAAAGCTGAAAATGAAAGTTGGAAGGGAAAGAGCTGGATTTTAGCTGTGTTTCAGGTTTAAAAGCTTCTAAGGGTATGGATTTGTTACAAAAATCTATTTTAACAAAACTGGAGAGTTAATTTTCTGATTATCTTCATAGCTTAGAGGGGAAAATTGTTATTTAATGCTAATGCATGACTGTTTAGAAACAGTGAAGTAGGGAGGGAAGTAATGATATTCAATGACAGAATGTTCTTTAATGATAATACATAGCAATATGATTAAATAAATCGTCAACGTGTGTAGCAATTATAATGTAAAGTTGTATACAGATCTTTATTTTTGCTGCATTCATGAATAAGAAGTTATATCTTGTATAAGGTCTTGTCACAGTATAAGATAAATTGCACTACATTCAAAGTTAGTTGCAATGCAAGTTATGATAAAATGATTCAGATCGTTAAAAGACTGCACACACAGAAGTGATGGATGACTATAAATACAATTAATGGTCAGCAGAAATACCACAGTTTAAACTGTTTAAATATTATCAGTAGAACAATGTTTCTGTTTCTCTTTCCACTCATGAGTATTAACTGTGTATGAAGCAAAAAGAAAAAAGCATAAGTATTATATTTCTGTAGTTATAAATTCAAAAGAAAGACTTCAATATAGGTAATATAGGAAATGTTTATTAGTGTCTTATGTCAGATGGATTCCACTTCATTTGGTGAAGTTGACCTCACATGGTACAGTATAGTGCAACTGTTTATATGCATTACTACAAAAGATTTCACTGCAATTAAATAGAGTACTTTATAAGTTCGTGTTTGATCGGGTTACTTTAAAAATATTTTATTGTTTGTATATTCTATGATTAAAGCAGAAGCTAATTGTGGATGTAATTGGTGTGCAAGATGGGGTTAATGAGTGGTTTTGTTACTCTATTAACTAAACCTGGAACTTTATGTTCCATGTTTGTATGTGTATATAGTTACTGTTTCACAATTCATTAGTAAAGATATTTGATTCATCCATGATAAATAATTTCATGAGATATTTCAAGTTATTGCACATTGAATGTATTATAGATGTTCTAAACATAACTTTAGTCTATGATGATTTATAAATGTTTATCGTTAAATGTTAATGGTTTAAACAATAACATCAAAAGAGCTGGTTTGCTTAAGTTTATTAAGATACATAAAGCTCAGATAGTTTTCTTGCAAGAAACTCATTTATTGAAGAAAAATTTACAGAAATTATCCTTTAATGGTTATACAGTATTTGCTGATTCTTGCTTTAAATCCAAAATAAGAGGTACTCTTATATTATGGAATAATACTTATACAATACCTAAACTTTTAAACACATTTTTAGATAAAGATGGAATGTTAAGTTTAGTGGTGCTGGAAATGAATTAATAGGAAATGCTACACATTGGCAAATAGATATTGGATACCTGGGTTAGGAACCTAAATATGTAAACAAATATCTGGATTTCATTACACTATATACAAAGAGGGAAATTATACTGTCAGGAGATTTTAATTGCTTATTAACAGATAAAGACTTCTAGAAGCAGTACAGTTAAATTAACACCACAAGCTGAAAAGCTAAATAATGTTATCACCTCAATGAATTTCAGTGACATACATAATTTAAGAGTACAAAATTCACTTCATTATACACACCATTCTTTCCAATTTGGCACACAAATATTGACAAGATTTTTGTTTCAAACAGCATCTTTTCAAAAATGAGTTATGTTTTGATAAAGTCATGCCCACTTTCCAACCACAATGCTTTTTTTTAGTTAGACTGTGAAAAATGATGATTTGATAATTTTAAGGATACTGAAAGAAATAGATAAATTTGCTGAAATCAATAATAATAGTGAGGTAACAGACATAATATTATGGGATGGATTAAAAGTTTACATATATGGGAGAGTAAAATATTGGTATTTTCAAAAAAAGAAAGGAATGGGATAAAGAACTTTCAGAACTACAAATCAAAATAGATAAGTTGAAATGAAATGTAAAGTTAAATGATAAAGCAGTACATATTGAAATTTCAAAATTAAATCAAAATATTTAGAAATACTAAATCATAAAGTTGCTATAAACATAGAAAAATTAAAATTACAATTCTATTCTGTAAACCCTAGACATTTACATAAACTGGCTATTAGATCCTAACAAATTAGTAAACAAAACCACATCCATGAAATTAAGAATAGGAGTAATAACTCAGTTAAAAGAACAACTGGTTTAAGAGGTATATTAGAAGTATTTAAAGCATATTATAGATCAATCAATGATACATATTCACCTCTAGGGGCAGACAATGTAGTAGATACATTTCTATAGGAAAATATAAACACTAAGTTGTCAAATCAATAAAACAATATACTAAATAAACAAATAACTTTAGCAGAAGTGAAAGAACAAGTCAAAAATCTGAAGGACAATAAATGCTCAGGATTGGATGGGAGAATCCCAGAAATATATAAGAGTTTTCCAGAATACATAATAAAGATGTTATTAAATACTTTCTCCATGGTTAAACAAGATTTAATAAGCCCCCTTTCTTGGAAGTACTCAATAATTTATCCTATTCTGAAACAAGGTAAGGACCGCAAATCATGTGCATCCTATAGACCTATATCATTATTAAACATCAATTATAAAATCTTTATGTCCATCCTGGCCAAGAGACTAAAGAATATATTACCTAATTTAATAAATTATGACCAAACAGGATTTATCTTTCATAGGAAAGTGCATGATAATATTATTAAGTTATATCGCTAATGGATATTGTTAACAAAACTAAGAAGCAACTATCATTAGTTTAGATATAGATAAACGTTCAACTCTATTAGTTGGTCATATTTATATAAATTTTTTGATGGGTATAATTTTACTTCAGATTTTACTAACCTAATACTGAAAATATACAATGAATCACAAGCATATGTTAAAACTGGTTCATGTTTTTCATCTCCACTAAGAATTCAAAAAGGGAATAGACAAGGATGCCCAATTATTATTTGCTCTATCAGTGGAACCTTTTGCTTCTTATATTAGAAAAGACTCAAACATAAAAGGATTTTATGTAAATGAGGAATACTGTCCAAAAGTCCAGCTATTTGTGGATGATACTTTATTAACATCTAGTGATATAGATGGTTCTTTGCAATATATTACAAATGCTATGAATCAATCTGGGAAAATCTCAGGGCTTAAATTTAATCAAACATTATAAATCAATAAGAAAATAAATAGAAATCTACTAAAGTATAATACATTTAATTGGGAAAAAGATATGATAGACTATTTAGGGATTAGTATAAAGAACACATGGAAAGAGACTATTAAATTAAAGTATACCAATCTATTAGCTACAATCAGCGATTTAACTAAAAAATGGAACAACGTGTTTTTCACTATGGAAGTCAAGCTCTCATTAATAAAAATGATTTTGCCCAAAATTTTATTTTAGACACAATCACTGATTTTACTTCCACCTAAAAAAATGTAAATAAATAGATTCCATATTACTTACATTTCTTTGGTTTCCACAAAAAAAAAAAAAAAGAATAGCTTGCAAATGGCATGTTAGAGCATGGAACAGCAATGGGACTGAATTTCCTAATATAGAATTATACTCCAAATCTGTTATTATCAATATAATACTACATTGGATTACATCTTTATATACTTCTAGTTGGAAACAACTACAAGATTCATATAACTGTTACTAAAAATGTGGAAACCCAATTTAAGGTATCATACAGAATTAGCAAAAGTTATTGGATACTTTGTGAGTATTGCCTATGCAATAAGAGGTTTAACCACTTCTCATATGGTATAAATCAAATATTTTACATTTTTAAGAACATAATAGATAATTATAGCTTAAAACAATTTCCCATAGCTTATACTCCAGATTACTTAAATTCCTTTAATATAAATAAAAATGCTAAACCTTAAAGAGAATGACTTAAAATGCTGGTACCAATTTATAAATAAAGGAGAACATCCAATCAATTAACTTTCTTCTAGCCAGATTTAATGTTTGTCAGAATAATTGGTTATGTATTCAATCATTACAATTTATTGAAAGTAAAGTGAGAGTATCACATTTAGAAAATGATTCAATACCAAGGTTGATACAATTATTCATATGGTGTAATTTGATAAACACTGAACATAAATTAAGCATATCTCCTATATATAAACTCTTACAAGAGGATTTTCTTACTTTTGCCCAGCTTTTTAGAATTACTCTATGAAGATTAATGGTGAACCTCTGTCTAATGAAAATAAGAAACAGTTACTAAAATCAATAAATGACACATCATCATCACTATACTGGAGATTATTTACCTGGAAATTTATCCATAGACATTTTTATACCCCACACAAAATTGATCTCATAACTAAAAGTAAAGAAAGTAAATGCTGGAGGTGTGGTGAAATTCTTGAAGTCAACTGAGTTCATATGTTCATCGAATGTAAAACTCTCACACATTATTGGAGTGATTTTAGACATTTCACAAAAGCTTTGGGGTCTGATAACTGTCAAATCATTAGTTCATTGATATTATTTAATGTACCTATCCCAAGTGTGACTCCCAAACATCAGTTACCTGTTCTTTGGTCAATTTTAGCTATTGCTAGAAAGATTATTACATTGAATTGGAAAAATAAGCAAGATCTTATGTTTGCTGAGTTTATTTCATTAGCAAAATCTGTATGTAAAAAAAGAAATGCAAACCATATAAAACATCTAATGTAACACATAAAAGAATAGTGTGGCAAAAACTGGAAAATGTATTAGATAAATATTGATAAGTATTCATGGGTAAAGCAAATGTTTCTCATGAATGACTGTATATTGTGTAAATAGTTGTTCTATAATATATATTGTATGCTGAAATATGTATTTGTTCATGTTTATTAACAAAAAAAATAAAAATGTTTTGAAAAAAAACTAATTTGGGATGTAGAGACACAAACAACTCTAGGAATCAGATGGAGAGACTGAAAAATAAAACCACATCACTTTCACAATGACTAAGATAAACATTTTGAAAGACATGAAAATAATATATAATAAGAAGCACTTATGAGTGATTCTGATACATAAGTAGCATGTATAAATATAGACACTTTCATGGTGTTTCCTTTAAGGACCTAATCTGTGATCCTATCACCTATAGTTAAGAATATTGACACTAAGTAATAAAGCTAGATGTCTGCTATGAGATATTACCTTAATTACTGTGTACAAGAATACTAATTGACCAATCTCTAGAATTACTTATACTAAGTACAGTGGTTCATGTTTTTCAATCCACATTTCACTGGACAAGTTATTTTCTTTGAAGTACCTCTGTCAGAAAAAAAAATATTTTCTTTACAACAGGAATTCAAAATAATGGGAAAAAACACTAGTGGTATCAAAACTTATACAAGAAGATGAAAAACATGAAGAAATGTAGCTGCATGGATCACAGCATTTGAGAAAGCAAAAGGTTCATAGACCACTGCTACTGTAACAATTCTCAAAGATGTTATCCTATTGGAACATAACTTGTCTTGTTAAATGAAAGAAGCAATTTATATGCCAAATTCACAAAACTGTCAATGACTTTTAGATAAAAAAATATGCAACCAATAATGTTCAACAGGGTCTGTGTTATTGTGGAAATAAAGCCCACCCAGGGGTGTTCTGAGGCTCACACCCAGAGAAGGGAATTATTTCCACAATACCACATACCTATGAGGGCATTATTGCACACAGAGAAAGGGCTGTCTGTTACATTGTTTTATATATATATATATATATATATATATATATATATATATATATATATACACACACACACACACATTTTTAGGTAAAATAATTTCTCCGGCTAATGTTTCAAACATATTGTATATTAACTGTTGTTGGGGGAAGTACTTTACATACTTAAGCAAAGCTATATTTTGGATGTAATGTCTACAAGCACTCTCTCTGAGACAGACACACACACACCTAAAAGTAACTAACTGGGTATAACTTTTTAAGAATGGTCCTTTGTTAAGTCTGACGCTGTATGAATGTAACTCCTCCCATCCAACAAAATACAGTTTCTGAACATTCGCATCCTGAACTTCATGAAAGAAAAGCCAGTCAGTCAGACAGTTTGGGAAAAGTAATTAACTGGGTACAACTATTTAAGAATGGACTTTTGCCAAGTCTGATGCTGTATGAATGCAACTACCCCAGCACCACAAAGTAATTTTAAAAACACAACATTGCACTAAGTTGTTAATGCCAGGTATTGCAGTTTCATACCTATGCATTTCAACTGTACAGATTTTTACAAAATGTCCAAATTTTTTTGTCATTTTTTGGCGTCTTCTCACAAATCATTGAAGCTGAACTCACTAAATAATGAATTATATTAGAGAGTCAGACCTTAATATCCTTCAGAAAAATGCATTTAACATAAGTCCTGTTGGTATACCAACTTTCTAATTGTATTATAGCACTATTTATATGATGTCCCTTTGAGCCTTTGCCCAGATTATTTTAGGCTTTACCTGCATTTCTTGAGCTAAGAGGTTGAGAGATATGCATACCTCTTAATTTTATATACCTGGCATACACTCATGCACACAGAAAAATAAACACACACACATACACTTTTCTATGTTTTGAAATTATATGTTTGTTTTAATTTTATACTCAAACAGCAGAAGAGCTGCTTAGCGAGTATTAAACATGATCTATGTCACTTTCACTTTCATGCACACACAGACACACAAACACACACACGTTTCAAATTTTATTTTTTTTGTTTGTTTTAATTTTACACGTTCATTCTCCAATCAGGGTGCCGATCTACAGATCACCCATTCCCTAACAAAAACTATAAGACCACCAAAAATTAAGGTAATGACTTTCTCTTGCAGTCAGGCAAGTTTTTTTTTTTTTTTGGGGGTGGGGGAGAGTTGCATTCATACAGCATCAGACAAGGTTAATTTTTAAATACTTATACCCAATTAATTACCTTTCCCAAACTATCCAACTGACTGGCTTTTCTTTCATGAAGTTCAGCATACAAATGTTCTGAAACTGCAGTTTTGCTTTTGTCTATATACTTGATATTAGTAAAAGGCTGAGAAAAAATACATTTTTGAAAAAAATAAATCTACCAAATACTAGCTCACAATATTGACATCCATCTGAAAACCAACCAAGTATATGGAAAGTTCAGAAATGATTAATTAGGTCTTCACTTTGATGACAACTGCAATCTGCACGGCTTTTTTTTTTTTAATAGGTTCATAGGTAGGTACTAGGCTATTGGCCCTGGGGCCTATATAAGTATAGCCAAAAAAGTTCCCTGGCTTTTGCCACCAGAGAAAGTTATTTTCCTGTGCCCTTGTGTAGCAGAGCCATAGAAGTGATCCTGGGTGAATTTCCTATTTCCCATCCAATTGTCGAGATTTTTCTTAAAGAGGGCTAATGAGGAGCTTTGCTTGACATGAATGGCAGTCTGTTCCAGAGCATGGGAAGTCTCTGGGACAGGAATCTAGCCCTCCAGCATATTCTGTTTATTGTGGTGGCAAAGTTTAGGTCCCTGGACCACGTGGCTCGAAGGGATTGAGGTTTCTTTAAGTGTAGCATGTCCAACAGATCTGGGTTTGACAAGGCTTTGTATGTTAGGCAGAAGTCGCCTCTGAGTAGGCGATAAGTGATGGAGTAGAGCTGGAGTTTTTTGTGATGGTCTGTGTATGGCATCTGTTTGAGGCCGGTAATCCTCTTACTGAGGTATTTCTGTGGCCTTTCTAGTTGTTGTAGAGGTCTTGCGAGGTACATGCCAAATGGGGTGTTGTACTCTATAATGGGTCTGATGAGGGATGAGTAGAAACAATGACCTCTTTTTTTTCTGGAGGTGAACCCCTTTGTGATGAGGTGTGCCATATAGAAGGATTTCCTGACTACTGTGGCAATGGAGAGACTACTGTTCACCTGTGTCCCAAGGTCTCTTACCACACTTTCTGCGTTTAGTAGGCTACCACCTATGTGGTAGTTCATGGGTACAGTGTTTTTCCCAAAGGGGATGACAATGCAATTCTTGGCATTGAGGCCATGACTTTGACAGTCTCAGTGAGGCCCCTTTGCAGAATGTCCACATCATTAGGCGATTCTATTATGGCACGTAGTTTGCAGTCATCTGCGAACTTCATTAGCCAAAGACCTGCTGTATAAGCCTGGACTTCTGAGAAGTAGATGACAAACAGGAGAGAACCCAGGACTGAGCCCTGTGCTACTCCACTTGTCACTGGTATGAAGTTGGATTTGGAGTCAGCTACTTTCACTGTGTGGGTTCGGTCAGTGAGCCAGTTGGCCACCCATCTTCTGGCATAGGGATTTATGCCCGGTCTAGTGAGTTTATCTATAATTCCAGATTGGGGGATGGTGTTGAAAGCCTTGGCAAGGTCAAGATAGGCTATGTGCACCACCTTACCCTTGTCCACGGCTCTGATGACTGCTTCAAATAAGTCAATCAGGTTTAGGAGACATGACCTACCTTTTACAAACCCAAACTGAGTGGGGTCCAGAGTTTGGAGGTTACCTATGTCCTTGTTTATAAGCTACAAGATGATACATTCCATGGCCTTGCAGACCAGGCTCGTCAGGCTAATGGGGCAGTAGTTCTCGGGTCTGTGGTGGCACCCCTTTGTGGAGTGGGATAACCGTCGCTGTCCACCATTTAGTAGGCACAAAGCCTGAAGTGAGGCTATGATTGAGCACGGTACTTAGGTGGGGTGCCAGTTCGTGCAGAACGCAGTCTGGGATGTTGTCAGGTCCCATGGATGCTGTGTTCTTGGCTTTGGAGAGTGTGGTCTTTATTGTGCAGCCATGATTACAGGGGCTTTCCATTCTTCCGGTATAGTGATGAGCCCTTTGGGGGGGTGAGGAGGGGGTGAAGTTTGCACTGAATCTATCTGCCAGGATGTTGGCAATATCAGTTGGTTCTGTATATCTAGTGCCAGTGTGCTGTAGCTCAGAGCAGATCTGAGTGTTGCCATTGAGATTCTTGACATAGCTGTAGAATGCTTTGTGGTTGTGTGTAGAATCAGGGGTGATTTTATTTTCATAACTAGCTTTGGAGGATTTTATGAGGGATCTCAGCTTCTTACTGAGGCTTACCAGGGAGTTTCTGCAGTCAGGGGATTTTACTCTTTTTTGCAACAGCTTCTTCCTTCTGTTGTAGAGTTTGTTTATGGCAGGGGACCACCAGATTGGCTTCCTTTTTTTGGAGGACAGCGTCTTGCTTATGTTGGGGATGGCATGATCCATGCACTTGTGTATGTGCTTATACAGTGCATTTGTATAGGATTCAGCAGTCGTACCTCTATTTTCCGTCTGTATGTGTGATATGAAGCTTGCCACTTCTGTCTTAAGAAGGATGAAGTTGGCTTTGGAGAAGGTTTTTAAGATTGTTTCCTTAATGGGGGGGGGGGTGGGGGCAGGATATTGATGTCTAGGGTGATTACCTTGTGGTCGGATCTGACCAATGAAGAGTTGACCTCTATTGTGGAACATCGTTTTCCCATATTGGTAATGACCAGGTCCAGGATATTGCTGCACCTGGTGGGGGGTATGGACAAGTGGATCCAGGGCACTGGAATTTATGAATTCCAGAAAGCATTGAGCAAATGAGTTAGTACATGAGTAGTTTTCCCAGTTGATGGTGGGGTAGTTGAAATCGCCCATTATTAGGGTATTGGGCTGTACCTTAATATTATCCAGTATATCAAGAAAAGTGGAGTAGGCATCCTGGGGCATGGCGGGGAGATCTGTAACAACCTACAACCTGAATTGCAGTCTTCCCCAGTGTTAGTTGCACTTGGATAATTTCAGATACATTATGTTGAGCAACTAGCCTGGAGGTGTGGATATCCTTAATGAATATGGACATGCCTCCGACTTTAGTGTTTTGGTCCAGGTTAGGTGGCGGAAAGGTGTGGTATGAGGTATAGCCTGGTAATGCAGGGGTGCTCTCTGGAGCCTTGAGCCAGGACTCTGTCACTGCACAGATGTCGATGTTCTCCATGTTAAGGAGTGCCTCGAGTGAGTGCATTTTGAGGTATAGACATCGAGCATTGAGTAGCATTACCCTCAGATTTTGCTTGCTTATACCTGCTATGGTGGTGTGTTTGTCATTTGAATCTTGCCTAAAAAAGGCACTATAGGGGTGGCAAGAGCCGTAGCCAGTATCTGGAATCCCAGGGGTGATAGGTGCAGGCCATCTCTAGCAAAGCATCTTGGTCTGTCGATCATGTCATCCCAGGCAGGCAGACACTGAATCCCCTTAGAATGACACCAGCAGCTTAGCCAATTGTTGAAGTCAATCATTTTGTCCTTGTATTGTGGTATCATTCTGGGCGACTGCAGGATGCTACTCAGGGCTAGGGTCATAACTGCCTGGGCTACATGATCCATGTGCTCCTCCATGTCTCTTTTCATGTAGTTCAGAGAGGTACGTCTCAGGTCATTCACACCAACATGGACAATGACAGAGTCATATTTGTACTTGTTGTGCAGGGACCTGAGTGCTTGCATTATGTGGCAGATCCTGGCACCCGACAGGCAGCTGACAGTAACTTTCTCCTTGTTTAGCCTAGTGAGTGGGACATCAGTCTACCTGACTATAGAGTCACTTATGACTAGTGTCTTGGGTACGTTGTTTTTCCTTATGGGCTGAGGGGTTGAGTGTCACACTGATTGTGTGGGCTATATGTCATTTGGGTAGTGTTGGGGGGGTAGTGGTTGCTTGCATTTCAGCTTCGGAGGTCTCTGTTGTTTTGGCAGATTTTTACTGAGAGCCTCCGCAAATGAAGGTGTGTGGTTTGTGTTACTATGTGTGGGTTTAGGTGGTGTATGTTTTGATGGACTATGTGTTGAGTGTGGTGTGGTGCAGGTGTTTACCTTCTCCTCTTGACTGTCTAGTACAGTCTTGGCTGGAGAGAGCTTGGCTTCCAGTTTGGCAATATAAGTGCATCTCTCACAGGTTGTAGTGTTGGGTGGTAGGAGAAGAGGGTTGTCAGTGTACATGAGGCAATTGCTATATTTCTCCAAGATGCCAAGATTCATCAGGTGGACAGGGGAAAATACCGGGAGCTGACCCTTAGACATGCCTGAATAGGTGATTATTAATTTAAGTACTAAAAACTGTTTTCCTCCTAACAAGTGAGGAAAGTTGAGTGCTGCAGTCATTTGTAGATTATTTAGTGCATGCAATGAGTTTTGAACAAGTGCTGAGCACAAGGAAACAATTTTAAGTACTAAAACTAGAAAACTGGCTAGTTCTAAGGGAAAATTAGAAAAGCAGACTTTCTGGCACCGAGAATAGTTTAACCCTAGTTAAATGGTGCTGCGCGATGTGCAAAACTGTGCAAACATGGGTTTTTAAACAGAAAAATGAACGGGATAGAAATAGCCCAAATGGCCAATAAAACTACAGATTCTGAACTAAAACCACTCTTCCAGTGACAGATAGGCTGCTCAAAGCTCACCACTCTCTCTGATGAGCAGAGAAGCTTCCTTCTGTCTTAGTAAGGTCTGGGCAACACAGAAACTATAAAACCGCCCATAATTCAGAAAAATCTGAAAACCGGACTATATTGGTTATAGAAAGGTGGTAAACGAGTACAGAGATAGGATTTTTTTTGTTTTGTTTTTTCAAAAATTAAAAACAGATACAGTAAAGCAAACAATTTTAAAGCAGAAAAATGGTTATCGCACTTGAGTGTGTAGCCCTCAAGTGCAATAAAAAAAAGTTCTAAAAAGCTTTATATTCATTTTAATACATTAATTTATCACTTAATTCAGACAGGGTTCTTCCATAGTTCTTTTTGCCTTTAATGAAATCTAGCTTACTGCTCTGTGAGAAATATCTCCCTTTTTTCTCCAGGCCGCCTAATCCTTGACTCACAACCAATGCATGTCAAGCACTATGCACAGGTCAAACCAAATATTACCGGGATGCAAGGGACTGTGGACCATTGCAAATAAAGAAGACTGATGTGAAAGTGAGTTACTATAGCCCACAGAGCAAGAAGCTCGAGTAGTAAGAGCTTTTGTTTCCAATTTAAACAGTCAGGTTTCCCAATTAGTTTTTCTCCCAATTGTGTGAAATACTTCAGAAAAAAAGTAACATATGATGGGGAAATGCAGGAAACCTAATTGATTAACTACAGTTAATACACAAGTGTGTCCCTAAGCAAGTGATTTAATATCAATAAATATTAAATGTTACATCTGATATAAATCAGTTGCTTGGAGACCCTCTTAAATATTACAAAGCTGTGAAGCAGTGATATCAGCTGAATGCAGAGACATGTTTAAGCTCTATAGCTGATCTGCTATAATATATGAAGTTGTACTATTGTTGCTAGTCTGTGTTTTGGCCTACTACTGTTGATAAATGAGACCGTTATTGTAAGTTCTATTGACACTCCTCTTTATTTAGTACCTGCAGATATTAACAGTATTACAGTGATATTACAGCACTGCAGACTTGCACTTGCCTGAATAAAATGAAATGCTCTAAGCTACAACTAGCTTTTATGTCATGTGGACTATTTACTAGTAGCAGGTGTTCTGTTTTAGAAACTGATGAGCTTTACATGTAAATGATTGTAATAGTACCTTAGCCTCAGTGGTATCGATTCTAGTAAGAGCAGAAACCCAGACCCTGCTCTTATCTGCTCGAAATTGGTAGTTTTGTGTATATATATATATATATATATATATATATATATATATATATATATATATATATATATATATATTAATTATTATTTTTTTTTTATGGAGGAGGGACCATACAGGTGAACTGAAATTCAGGAGTGTGGTCCCTATTAACTAAAATGTTTTGTTTATACTAATACTATAACCTCTATGCTAATTGTGTCTTTTATTGTAAAGCTTTATAACTTGCCAAACTCTCCCGTTATTTTTTATACTTTATTTTTTCCTCTGCTTCTCTTGGTCCCCACAATATATGCTGCACAACAGTAGTTTACTACAAAATAGTCAGCTCCTGACAATTGCATTACAAGTGTGTACCACCCTCTGTTTCTGATGCCTGAACATCTTCAGAAGCTGCTAATGCAGTCTGCCTTACTTAGTGTAGGTTATAATATTTACTCTTTTCAGCAGTTACTGTAAAACACCAGTGGTCTGTGCCTATCTAAACTACCTGCTCATTCTAGCCAATGGTGTAGCCCTATGTGACTTTTTAATGACTTTTCTTCCTAAAACCCTCTTCCTGAGTAGAAGCTTATACTTTAGAAAACACTTTTCCTGACAGTTGACAGTCTGGGTATACTGTCTACCTTTTACCCAGCTTGCAATATATTCAGGTTTAACTATTCTAGCTCAAAGCTATATCTTCAGCACAAGTAACATACTTTCTTTTCCCTGTAAAATGGCCAGCTCCGAGACTCAGTAAGGCCCCATGCCATTTGCAGAGCTATGCTTGGGATCACTCTACTCCCCTACCCTTCCCCCAATTTCCACCCATATCCACTTATTCTACACTTAAATCTCTGTCTCCACCCCTCCCTAAATCCCCCACTCAGTAAACAATCTTCTCAAGATTCCATTCTCTAATCATTAACCATTCACTACTCTTACTACACTCTCGCCTCCTTATCACATTACCATATGAACCTCTTATTCTTTCCACTGTTTCTTCCCACATATCAAATTTCTGCAGCAACAGCTGAAGTCTGCCAACTCAATCTTCTTTACTCTCTAAGTCACTCCATTACATACCCCGTATATACTTTTACTATCACCCTTTACTTCACCTCATACTCAGACCTGTGGGAAGAACTGCATTTATACACCAGCAACTCCACTCTCTTATTCCTGTCAGCTATACTCCTTTCAATACTTCAAATAATTACACTTCTAGCAGTTATCTTTTTCCCTAAAAATTACCCAATATCTTATTGCTTTCCCCTTTTAACTTTCTTTTACTATTTATATACTAAAACAACTACCTCCATAATTTTTGTTCATCTGACTCTATACTTTCAACAATGCTACACCAATCTCCCTTAGTCCTCCTACTGGATTTGAAACTCTCTCACTCTCACTGATAATGCTGCACATACAACTGCTTGTTCTCCTTTTACTCTTACTTGTAACCCACTTGACATCTTTTCAGCTTTACATCCAAGCAAATCATATTCACCTTCTATACGCTACCTCACAAACTCCACATACAAAATGTATCCATTACACATCCAAAATAGCTCTCACTTTATTCTTCATCACCACTACAGGCTTTCTTAAACACAACATACACCATTTAAATCCTACAATCTGCAAATCAAGTCAGAAAACTAAAGTCAAAACAAAATGGTTATGTCACTGTCATCACATTTCTCTGCCCTAAAACAAAATGGTGACATCTAACCCTCATCCTGCTGATCCCCACCAGTATATATAGACAATCTTCATCATGCAAACAATCTCTCCCACTCAACGCCCTAAATCCTTCACTGTATACATTCTTCACATCAACATCACATCAACATCAGAAACATTTGTAACAAACTGTCAGAATTCCATACATAGCCAATCCAGCACTCTCTTGATATAATGGTTGCAGAGGTGTACCTAAGGTGGGGCAAATAGGGGCAGTCAACCAGGGTGCACTGTGTTGGGGGGGCTTTAGTACATTACTGGCATTCTGAAATGAATGTTGGTATTGCATTTGTGGTCAGGTCTAAAGCATGTTGGTGCTTCTTGTGTGGTATTAACTTTATAAGCAGCTTGCTACAGTTTAAAAAGAAAATACAATATTTATTTGCTCCTTAACTTAAAAGCAGAGTGCCAGATCATGGAACAGCACCAGTGCATCAGAACTGCCATCTACAGCTCTGACCAGTAGTAAAAAAAATGCCACCAAAACAACACATTAAAGCCCATGAATTCTTAACTCTAGACTATATTATTATTACTACTGGCAGAAAATATAAAATGGCAGGTGGAGTTGGAATCACTTAGCTGCGCATCTCACAGCTATCTTCAACTTGGAAATGCTAAAATCATTATTTCTTTCCTCAGAATCAACCAGCACAAAACGTTATGAATAACTGGTAATTATTCTCGCTATGAAAACAATATCAGATCTACTGAAGATTTCTTCTGCTGGAGTTTATCCAACATCCCCCAGAAAAATTAATACTTGAGAATTTCAATATCGAAGAGTTCTCTATCACCTCTGACACTTCTCCTTAGTCCACAAACCTATATGGTCTTACACAACTGATCAGCACCCTACTTGCTTAAATAAAAAAAACAAAATGGAACTATGTTTGACTGGATCCTTACCCCCTCATTAAAAAAAGCATTTCTTCAGGCACCCTCTCACACTGTTTAAGTTACCATCTCCCCATTTTTATAATCAGTAAACAAGTTATACTTCAATGTAGTACATAATCACTCACATATCCATAAAGATAGTCATCACCTACCTACAAGCTGCTTCTATGATTTTCTTAAACATCTTAGATGAACTGGCTCCATTTAGATAAAAATGTGTAGTAGCCAATCCTGCCCCGGTTGCCAAGAAATACAAAACACCTTTATGAAACAAGCAGACAGTGCTTGGCAGATGTGGACAAAGAATAAAGACGGTCAATAAGGGACAAAGAAACTCAAGGATATAACTGGTATGGTAATCAAGAAACAATGGCCTTACTTGCAGATATTATTTTGTACCTGATAAAACCAGAAAAGGACATTTCAGAGTTGTGAAACATTCTGAGACAGTTTCAAGTCTTTCCTGGATATAAAAATAGCTATAAACTCTGTACCCACACATGAATTGGTTCAGCAATACCCATATTTATGGGGACATAATCAACTGAGGTGTTTAGTATGGGGTTAAAAAGGATTTTGTTAAGGCAGATAAGGATATGTGGGAAGAGATTAAACAAAAGATAATATAAAACTAAAAAACTGGAAGTTCTTGTTCATGAATATGGATGGCAAGATACAAGAAGTGAAAATGTTTTTAGTCCCTTTAGTTTTATACGCAGGTCAGGCATATTTTATCAACCAGAGAGACAGTGTAGATAGTAATTAATAAAGCGTTAAAGCATTTTATGTGGGGGGGGGGGGAGAGGGCAAGAGTCAAGTGGGATAAGTTGATCCTTCCAATAGAACAAGGTGGTTTAGGATTACTTGATCTGAAGGGATATTTTAGAGCTACATAAGACTAACATACATAACATAAAGCTATAACTTAAAGTGGAAATGGGTGACAATGAAGTGGTGGAAAAATTCAAGAAATAAGGACAGAGAGTGGGATTTTGGATGCAGATCCTTAAGGAAAATAACAGCCATACAGACAATTATATTTATAAAGTAGCAGAAAGTATTCTAAGAACAAAGCCAACATGGAGTATGAAGAAAGAAGATTCTGCCAATAGGGATGACTGCAATTAGGGATACAGAGAATAGGCAAGAGGGGTATGGAATTTACTGGAAAAAACTGGCAAAGGAACAAAGGGATTGAGAGTAAATACTTAAAGAGGAGAAGGTAACAGAGTGGGAAGAGGTCAAGAAGAGATCTGGACTGCAGACTAGAGACTGCCTTCTCTATCGGGGACTGATAGAGTATAGGCAAAGAGAAAAGGACAGGAATACTAAGGGAAAGACCTGCTCTGGTAGAGGTTTTAGCTGAATCATACACAGAAGCTGCTATTACAAAATAAAATATTGCATAATAACTATAGGAATCAATCAGTGGAGGTTAAAAAAGATTGTGAAGAAACAGATTGGCTAAGCTTTTCACAAGGAAATGATGGGAACACATATGCATGATCTCAAATATGCAACAAATTATAGACTATTTAGGATTTTTGCATGGAAGTGCTACCAAAGGTATTTTTATAACCCAAGGAAACTCCAAAGAATTTTATCTCAGGTAGATGGCAAATGTTAAAGGTGTGATGGGAGACAAAGAGGTAGGTAACTGGGAACATACATCTGGGAATGGCAGTCTTAGTTGGCAGGCTTTAAAAATTCCCTGTTTTAATCTCTCTAAATCTTTTGGGCTTCTAATACCATGACTGGAATGGACCCAATTCCTAAGTGAAAGTACGATTAAAGTTCATGAAATTAGTATGGTTTCAATCTTTGATGTCAGCCAGAAGTGCTCTTCGCAGCACCCGTAATGTGCCCAGTAATGAATCCTTCTGCAAATCGTATGGAGTTTCATGTATTGGTAATATATTTAAATACGACTATAGATTCTTTTTTATAAGATCCATTGATCCTACTACTATCGGGACTGTCTGGGTATCTTTCTTAAACATTGCTCTCATTTCTGCCTGCAAATACTGATATTTTATAACTCTGTGTCTCCTGTACCCAAGACACTGTAGTCACTGGGTGTGGTGATTTCAGTGATCAATGCTACTTTTATCTACATTTCATGGACCACTATCCAATTTTCTAGCATCCATCTTTTGAACTGTTGGTAATGGATGATCCTATGTGATGTAAACTTCATAATTTTCTGTGATGTTTTGGGGCTCATGTTTCCAGGGTTTTTCAGCCACTTCAATACCATAATGTTTGCACAATCCCCAGTGCAACAATCTTGCCACATTATTATGCCTTTCAGTATATAGTCCCTCTGCTATTAGTATGTCACAACCAGCAATGAGGTGTGCGACTGTTTCCAATTCGGTTTTACAAAACCTACATTTGTCCGTTTCTCCCACATGTTCAATGGACTTTGTAAACCAACGTATACGCAGCCCACTATCTCGGGCTGCCAATATTCACCTTTCATCTCTTGGTTTGAATTTGCCTCTCCTTAACCATTTCTGTGTTCATTCCTGATCAACATGAGGTTCTTCAAGAAGTTTTCTCTACTTGCAACTATATGTATGCATTTTCCACATTTCCTGCCTTCTCATCTGGTCCATCACCTTATACTCTTTCTTTTGTTTTTTGGCAAATTCAGTTGCTGCCTGATTTTTATCTACTTGTGGTTTGAGTTCCATTCCTGCTTGACACCAATATGCTTCTGCTAGATTAAGCAGAGAAGTCATCTTAGATTTATTCTCCTCATGTTTCAAAACTTTCATTTTGTCTGGGTCTTGTGAGGTCAGCAGATATGTGTGGACTCCCATGATTGCAGATCTATACATGTAATCAATTTCAAGGAGGCCCATCCCTCCTTTGGAACGGGGAATACATAATATTGGTATGCACTGATTTTTATAAATCATTTGGTGAGCATGAAGCATCCTTCTTTTTGTCCTATCTAATCTGTCCAGCACATTTTGGGGCCAGTCAATCACTCCAAAACTGTAAGTTAGGACCGGAAGAGCAAATTGGTTTACAGTTTGGATTTTGTTCCTAGATATCAATGCTGCTTTCAGGATTAATTTAAGTCTCCTAAAGTATTCCTTACTAAGTTTTATTCACATTTGTTCATGTTTTATTGTTGGTCCTTCATAAGTTCCAAAATATTTATTGTTCCGAAATGATGTTATCCTGGTGCTGCAGTTTTCCTGCTTTAAAAGTTGCTTTTCCACATTTAGCAAGACCAAATGACATTCTTATATCATCTGAAAAAGTTTTGATGACTTTCAGTTGTGCTTTCAGTTCCTCATCTGATGAGCTATACAGTTTTAAATCATCAACAAAGAGAAGATGAGAAGTCTTTACATTTTTTTGTTGTCTAGAGCCAAACTGTAGCCATGGCCTAAGCTGTTAAGTAGACAGTTTAATGGGTTAAGGGCAAGGCAGAATAGCAGCAGTGACAGAGTTAACCTGGAATATCCCCTTTGAATTTTTATCCATGGGATAATTTGTCCTTTACCATGGTTTAACTGCGAAGTGGTCTGCCACAGTTTCATGGTCACTGTAATGTAAATCAGTCAGTGTAGGGTGTATCTCACACATTTTTAGGCACTATTTTATCCATGAATGTGGGATACTATCAATTTTTTTTTTTTGTAGTCAATCCATGCCATACTTAGATTCTTCCCCTTTTTATAGTTCTCCACTATGACGTTATTCAAGAACAAATGATCCTTTTTCCATACAACTTTATTGCCCTTTAGTTCTACTGCCATAATTGAGTTTTCTTCTAAATGACTATAAACTCTGTCGGCATCAAACCCATGTATAGTTTATAAGTCATCGGAAGGCAAGTTATTGGTCTATAATTTTTAGGATAGCTTGCAGGTTCAATCTTAAGTAGGAGAATTGTTTTTCCTATTGTTAGCCTAGTTGGTGTCTGTTCAGGGTGCGCATATAAATAATTCTTACTCATGTCTAAATCTTCGTGCAAAGATTTTAATACTTTTAACCAAAAGTTAGGTACTGCATCTGGGCCTGGGGTTTTCCAGCTACAGGCTTTTCTTAACTTCATTTCAATCTCTCTGGCTGTTACTTCATCACATTTCATATCCTATACCTTTAAACATCTTATTCTTTCTTTTACTTCTTCTATCCATTAAGCATCTTTGTTATGTTCCAGAGGATCTTCATAGATACTTCTCCAAAATGTATCTATGTCTTCTTTTTTTGGCAATATTTCAATTCCTTTTACCTTGTTTCCAAATTCTCTATAAAACTTTTTTGGGTCATCAATAAATTGCTTATTTTGTACTTTTCCTTTATACTTATCTGTGTTATCTGCGTATCTTCTAATTTTTTTCACTTGTGCTGAGATTTTTAGTTTATTTGCGACAGTGCAAAATAGATCCTGGTCTATTCTAATACTGCGCATTGCTTTTATCACATCTATCTTTCTTAGTATTTTTGTTGATCTGTTTCCTCTACTAACAGTGACACTTCTTGTCTTAATTGCTTTATAGCGTTCTCTATTTGATACTTCCATGACAGTATTGGAATTATCCCCTTCCTTTCCCTAACTACCCTGTGTTCTTGTGGTAAGACTATCTGTTATTAACTTAGCTGCACAGTAATATATCCTACTTACTTCTGTTATATCGCATGGATCTCTAGGTACAGTCCTAATTACTATGCTCATTTGTTTGATCAAACTTCTGACATTTGGGGTTTTATTGACATTCTGCAGTCTTTTGTTGATCTTAATATATCTATGTCAATTAAATCAAGCAACTCTTCTCTTAGCTCATTTTCTTCTAAACTGAGGGCACATTTTTCGTTTTCCATTTTCTGTGGGCATTGTACTGAAAGTTCTATGGCATCTTCCAGTGGCACATACTCTTCAAGTTCATCCTGTGCCACCCACTGCTTTGTCATATGGGAACTCACTGGCCTATCACTCCTCAACACTGACTGCATCAGTTTCCACAGTTTTCTGTTCCTTCCCTTGGTGTTCCCCTTATTTTCAATATCTATTGCTTTATCTTGTGTGGTGCTTTCTGAATTAGATTTTCTATACTGAATCCTTCACTTTGCAGATACTCCATAACCTCAGTTTCTATTTCTTTAACTTCTCCAACACTAATCTTTTTTTTCCTACTTTTCCGCTTTGTCTTTTTTTTGTAAAGTTTTCCATGTCCAGATTCGTTTAACTGTATTTCTCTTCAAATATATTTGTGCTGTTCTTTTTGCATAAATATTACACTATACTAAATCTCCCTACAAGGTACTGTCAGGAATACCGGGAGAGCAAATTAGAGAGGAAATTATTGTTCTGAGTTGGGATACAGGATCTGAATTGACTAGACCTAGTAAGGCCTTGTTAAATTTAATTCTGGTGGATGCCACAAAAGCAATTACTAGAAAATGGAAATCAAAGTCTAAACCAACTGTATTTGAAGTAATCAATATTGTAACAGAGATAAAAG
Source organism: Protopterus annectens (assembly GCF_019279795.1). Taxonomy (NCBI): domain Eukaryota; kingdom Metazoa; phylum Chordata; order Ceratodontiformes; family Protopteridae; genus Protopterus; species Protopterus annectens. The sequence continues at coordinate 209,547,359 of NC_056737.1, read as the reverse complement.
AACTGGAAGTGGGATCTTTAGAAAACGGCTAGGAACAAATTACACAGAAAAAAAAATGAAAACTGTGGGAACAATACATGCAGAATATCATTTTGAAGGAGGAGTGAGGTTTAATAGAAGATAGAAATTGATCAATTTATGTAATGTTGGAGTTATGATAACTGTATAAAAGATTATGTTTGATGTATAATGTTTGTAACTGTGTACGTTACATTTATATAAAAGAAAACAAACCATGTTATGCTTGCCTATGTCTTAAGTAATAATTCAATAAATGTGTTACAAAAAAGAAAAACAAATAAAATACCGTCAAGCCTTCAAAAATTCAGAAAGATCAGGAACCAAGCTGAATACCATATCCATCCATCCACAACCCCTTTTTCCCATTTTTGCACATGAGGTCAGAGTGTCATTTCAACCATGACAATTACCTACAGCCAAGGTTTACACTGCCAGGTGGCTGGCTAGCCCTGCCATGCTTGTTCTTTCATGTCACATACTCAAGCACACACACACCCCAATGGCCAATTTAGAGTGTCCAATCCACCTACTGCATTTCTTTGTCAAGTGGGAGGAAACTGAAGCACCTGGAGGAAACTCCCGTGAACCCAGGTAGGACATGTAGACTCCACAAAGAAGGCACTCCAGCTGAGAACTGAATTGGAGACCCTTTTGCTGTAAAATTACAACACTATCTGCTGCACCAAAAACATATACAAACTTTCAGGACAAAACTTACCAGAACCCAAAAAAGTTCTCGTCCTTCTTAAATCTACTTCTCAGTACAGATTGTTCTGTTACCCACATCTATATTTACATATGAGAACAAATCCCACTTTAATCAATCACTTTCCTCCTTCCAAGTTTCTTATTCCAGCCAGTCTCCACCACCACCACCACTAAAAGACTTCTACTTAAACTAAAGTGCACCTCCCCAGCTCCTGGCAGCTTACCAGCTGCAAATATCGCTATGGCATCTGAAGTAATACCCTACACAATTTAAAATCTTTAAAATGTTCCATCAATGAATCCTATTTCTCGTTCCTGTGAAAAATATTCTCCCTTTTTACAAAGCAGGTCTATCGACTGTGCTTTCAAAGTACTGACTTATTGTTACCTTCTCACCCTTTATCAAAAAAGTCCTTGAGAAATGCAGACTAACCAATTTACTATCACTCAGAATAGTCTACTGTCTTCATCTCACTACCGTTTCTGTCCCTATCATAGCACCATTATCACCCTCCTAAGCTTTATTAACACAGTTAACTTAAGAATACATGACAGTGACCTAATTATATCTCTAGCTCTTCATCTATCTAAAGCTTTCAACAAAGTCTCCCACTCTATCCTCTTTCAAAAGTTCTCTAACCTTGGATTCAATAGCTTACCTCTATACTGGTTCCATAGCTACCTTGCAAACATATCTTTAGCAGTGAAATAACTGCATGAACTCCCTTTCTTTTTGTTTCAGTTGGTGTCCCACATGGATCTGTCTTAGGACCCATCCTGTTCAACATCATCACTGACCTTTGCACAGTTAAGTATAACTGCCATCTTGGCAAATGGACTCCATCTTTATCTGCTCTGCTAATAACCTTGACAATTTCTGAAAACTCACCTAGGAATCCTTCACTTCAACTGAATTTTTTTTTTGTCAAACTCTAAGTTAATTCTCAGTCCAGTCAATTCCAAACAAATTATGTTCATACCCCAACAAGTTGTAACCCATAAACTTTTTTTCTTTTCTATAACCTCCTATAAAAATACCACAATCAAGCTTGTTACATATACTAAATTAAACTCCTTTGTGTTTACAAAGCTGGAAAATCTGAAACTCAACTTCCACATACAGAAAGTAATTTAAAAAGCATCATCCAAACCTAAGCTCTCTCTACAAGGCTAAACCTTGTCAGACTGACACGGCAAGAACACTCATTGCTTCCACCTTTCTCCTGCCTACTCTTCTCTACTAGACATTGGTTTTCACTAACACTCAAGAACCCAGCTATACAAGCTCAAGCATTGTTACAACAAGGTTAGAGACCTCCCCCCCTCACTGTTTGGCCTTCAGAGAAATATGGTAATTAGAACTACCCCACTATCTAACTTATACTCAAATTATCATACACAACCTCATCAACAAAATAATTGTCCATCTCTTACCAATCCTGTAGAGTTATACAGTCCATTTAGGTCCCTACACTCCTATGGCAAGATTTTACTGCTCATACTCAAAAATCTAACTCCTCTGCTGGTAATTCCTTCTATTTTCATTACGTGTCCAAAACCTGGAACGTGAACATTTTAACACTAAAGGAAAACGACTCCTAAAAGTCTTTTAAAATTCAGGCCTCATTTACTCGACTCCTGTCTCTACCTATGTTCTGCACCTAGAAGGCCTTTCTTCTTCATTCCCTCTAATTTTAACTCTCTCTCTCCCTCCTGTCTTTTTGTCTGCTATGTACGATCACTAGAATCAATTCTGTTAACATTTCTGCTTTTACATATACCATATATGTGAAATCATTATCTCTCTCCCTTATGCTGTTGATTATATACTACGTGCACATATATTTAGTCATTATCAAAAATCAATTGCTTAACAGCAATCTTTCTAAACTCATGCATATTATCAGGACAGTTGCTTATTTTCTCTATAGCACTCTGCAGTTGCACCTCTTTTTGTGCTGTGAGATTCCCCTATTCTGCAATACTTTAACCTGTCAGTTCCTCTAAATAATTCTTGTTACTTCTTAACCATAGCACTTTTTCTTTCATTTCTACCATATTTTTAACTTTACTTTCATTTTATCCCACTCACTAGCTTTATTTTCTAAAGAAATTTCTATATTCCCTAATAACTCCCAAAATAATTTCTATTACCCAATCCTTAAATTCCTCTCTGTTTTTAATAGCTAGGTGGGGAAGTGCCAGCGTCTCATTTTTATTTCATTACTCTGCATTTTTATTTTATTATTGGCACATGATCTAAAATAGTTAATGGATACATATCAAAACTTTCAATTAAATGCTCATGTTCCTGTGAAATATAAATTCTGTCGAGCCTAGTCAGTTTTTATGCATTGGATAATAATCTGTCAATTAATTCTGAGCTCCTACTACTGAATTCACATCTTCCATACCAGATACTTTCATAAAATTTCTTCAAAAATCTACCCTCATTTTTATATATGCTCTTCTAGCTCTCCCAATACATACTCACTGTTGCAAATTAAATTCCACTAGCCACCTATAAGTAATATCCCATGCTGAAAGCTGATTATTTCTCCCAGAATCTTCTTAAGCTCCATTATAGCAGTTTTAAGTGGAATATAAATACAGGCCATTGCAATTATCCTCCCTTTCTGTAGCCCTTTAGTACTCTTTTTTATCCTCTTCTATCACTACTGAAAGCAACTCTCCATTTTCCTTTGTCCCAGATATTCCACTGAATAATCACAAAATCCTTTCTTTATCAAATTCACACGTTTAGTTATTTCCAGACTTGTCTCCTGCATAGCTATTTGCACTCTATATTTCTAATATGGAAAGTGTTGCCATTATAAGAAGTTATTATTCCCACCTATCATGTATAACAGCTTTTTTTTTAAATATCTAATTTCAGCATTTTTTATCCTTTTCTGTCACTATTGGGTACACTAATATTTGGCAGATGAATATTTTATACAACTGTTTATCATATCCATTTGTACCTATGACACATCTTACAAAACTTTTTGTTTTAATGGAAACCCTCAAACAGAAAAGCAAGCACACCTCCAGAACTTCCCCATAACCTATTACCTTAATACAAATACACAAAACTATATACATCTATAACTAATGAAGTTTAACCCTCCTAATAGAAATGATTGTCCAGAATTGACAGCTACAGTCACAAGCTTCAACTGACGTATAATGAAAGTTATCCACGTTAAGATGCATGATACAGCCTGCGCTTCTACTTACACTAAGTGCTATCTGTTTTTGTCCTATCTTTACTCTTCTCCCAGATATAGAAAATAACTTGAATGTTTTCAAAAGACATTCCTTAGAATTCATTAATGCATAGAGAAAGTGTACACCATGTTCAATGAACAGACAACCGAAGCATAACAGATATCTTCTGCATAATTTTAGTTTTCTTACCGATTTCCTTGCAGATTTAAATATTGATGGATATTCATAAAGGTTACCATAAAGCACAGACTACATGTACACTTAATCTTTCCAAGTAAATAGAAAGCACAATAAATGTGGTAGGGATGCTCTTGAATACAAAGTGTGCGCACTTAGTGGACACAGTGTAGGAGTTAATGAATCTAGCACATTTTCTTTTAGCCATTAAAAGAAAAAATATTTAGTTTTTGTTGCTCTTACCAGATTATCTCCATTGAAACATGAGAACCAGATACACAGTTGCCTTCAGCTACAAGCTTCTCATATTGCACTGTGAACATTTATTTGTTGAAGGAACTTTTTCATTACACTGGATGCTCTTTTGTTTACTTGCTTCCACATAAAATGTCGTTAGATCAATCCAAGGGCCTTAATCCAGTCATTCCACTATGCAAAATTACAAAAAGCATATCAATTGTATTTCTATCATGCTCTTTTGACCAGGCTTTCTTCTCTTTTTACACTGTAGTGCCTTTCTTAAAGCTGAACAAGAAGAAAGAAAAAGAAGGGGAAAAGGCACCCATTTATTTTAGTATTCCAATTACACACAAAAATAACTGGAAAAACTTTACTACACAACATGCAGTATATATCATGTTTTATAAAAGAAATACTCAACAAAAATTGTTTTGCTGACCTCATTCTTTCCACCCCCCTTCATTAATGTTCTTCCAAACATTAGTGACATGAAGTAGGGCATATGCTTTGGAGTCCACTACAAGTTTAATAAAGTGAAAAAAGTGCAATATTTCCAAGTTTTCTTGTTCCACCTACTTCACAAATGTAAATGATGCTTTGTAATCCAACATTTATTCAATAATTTCTGAGTTGCTGGTTTTTTTCCTGCTGATCTCCATCTCCCAAATCCAATCTTCCGTTCATTTTCAGCATATACCTGGTGGTTCTAGTCACCTCCAGTGCTTTTTTCTCTCTCCCCATCATTTTCCTTTGGACCATTGGAAGAAGTTTCACTGGCATAGTCTCAATACAAGCTTTATTATCAGAAAAATAAGAAGCAGCATCCCCTTCTGTATGATAGGTCACTTTTTGCTGGACTGACATTTGTACTTCCTTCTTAGCATCAAAAAATGACTGACTCTCCAGAAAAAAAAAATATTCTTAAGATAGCTGGATACAGCAGCTTGAATCTCATACCTGCTTCTCGACATTTCCTGATCGCTGGAATACATGTAACTCCTCTTCTGCCTGGTGTACCGTGAGTAATCACTTTCCACAAACACTCTACTGTCTCCAACTTGTCCTTCTGCCAGTTTTTTCAGAATCAACTTTTTATGCAACAGGATTGCATCTTTACTATTAGAGGTATCTGCTGTTTTCTCATGGCCAGGTTTGGAGCATACACATGATGTACCCTTTCAATTAACAACTACTGCTGTGGAATACCAGTCCAGTTCCTTATTTGTCCTTTCATAAAATTAATATAGTCTGTTCCTTTCAGCTTCTCTGGTACAGCAAAAAAACTCAGGTATTCCTTATGCGCTCTGTTCTGTAATTTTACCATTTTTTTGAAACATCTCTTCTTGAGCAGTCTCATTCTCAGCCAACCTTTTCTTCATTTGACCTCTGATTTTTGCAGTTTTATTAACTCATCTGGATAGCTGCTTAAAGCCTCTTACATTTTTCCAGCCTCTTGCTTTTGTGCCATTCTGCACTTGTTTTTGTCATTTTTTAATTTAATTGCATTTATTTAAACTGTATTTGTTTTAATATTGCTACACACTCATGTGTGCTAGCTTGCACTGCATTTGAATTTATTTACTGCTGTTTTAGCTGCTTTTCTGTAAACAAAAAAAAAAAAAAAAAAGTCCTTAGCTTGTTACCCACCTCAAGTCTAGTCCAGATACAGATATGCTGTATCCAGGACTATTTGCAAGCTTCTGAGCTCCCAAGCCTTTCTGTGTTGGAGGGAAGCCTTCTAACTTATCAGTGGGAGTGGTAAGCACTAGGTAGCCTATCTACCACAAGAGGAGTGGTTTCTGGCCTAGAAATTGTAGTGTATTGGCCGTTTGAGCAATTTTTCCATCCCTTTCAACTTTCTGGTTTAAAACCCCATGTTTGCCTGGGTTTAAATTCTGCCCAGCGGCGCCGAGCTGAGGTAAACTATTACTAGTGCCAGAAAGTCTGCTTTTCAGTCTTTCCCTTAGATCTTGCTAGTTTTTTCTCTCTTGCACTTAAAATAGCCTAATTGCTTTGCACTTCAACAGGTTTTTGTAGCAATTATTATAGCACACCTAAGTGCCATCAGCACTAATCGTTCTTCATGGAAATAGCTCCAGTACTTGGTAGTTATGACCACCCCTCCTGGCATGATTAAAGGGCCGTTCCCTGTGATTTCTCCTATTAACCCAGTGCACTTGGGCATTCTGAGACAGTGTAGCAACTGCCTCATGTACAGAGACAGCCCTCTCCTCTTACCTCCCAACACTAAGACTTGTGAGAGATGCACTAATATCACCAAACTGGAAGCTATGTACTCTCCAGTCAAGACCGGACTAGCTGGTCAAGAGGAGAAGGTCAACACCTGCATCACACCACATGGAACACATAACTCTCCAGAAACCCCATAATCACAGCTCTCACATAAAAACACAAACCACATACCCACCTTCGCGGAGGCTCTCAATAGAAATTTACCCAAACAGCAGAGACCTCCAGGACAGAAACAAATCACAACACAGCACAATGAACATGACAAACAACTCACCTCCACAGTGTGCCCCTTAACCTAACCCCCTAAGGCTAAACACCTTGCCCAATACACTAATCATAGCTGACTCAACAGTGAGGCACACTGATGCCCCACTCACTAGGTTGAATAAGGAGAAGGTAACAGTCAGCTGTCTATTAGGTGCCAGAATGTGACACATAACACATGCACTCAGGTCACTCCACAACAAGTACAAGTCTGACTCTGTCATTGTCCATGTGAGTGTGAATGACCTCCCTGGACTACATAAAGACAGACATGGTGGAGCTCTCGAATTATGTAGCCCAGGCAGGTATGACCCTAGCCCTGAGAAGTATCCTACCATCACCCTGAATGATACCGCAGTACAAACAGAAAATGATCGACTTCAGCAAATGGCTAAGTTTCTGGTGTCATTCTAAGGGGATCCAGTATCTGCATGGGATGACATGACTGACAGACCTCGATGCTTTGCCAGAGATGGCCTGCATCTTTCACCACTGGGTTTCTGGGTACTGGCTAAGGCTCTTGCCACCCCTATAGTGCCTTTTTTAGGCGGTGTTCCAAAGACCAAATTACCACCACAGCAGCTATAAATAAATGCAATCTGAGGGTCATGTTGCTCAATGCTAGAAGTCTAAATCTCATGATGCACTCACTCAAAGCACTCCTCAAAATGGAGAATATCGACATTTGGCTGTAATGGAGACCTGGTTTAAAGTGACAGAAAGCACCCCTGCACTACCAGGCTATAACTCATTCCGCACCTTTTGGCCCCAAAACATGGACCGAAGCTCCAAAGGCAGCAGTATACCCATATTCATAAAAGATATGCACACCTTCAGACTAGTAGCCCAGCATAATGCATCTGAGATACTTCATGTACAACTAACATTGGGTAAGACAGCGATCTAGATCATAGACTGCTATAGGTCCCAAACCATGTCCCTTGACTCTCATTCGTTCCTAAGCACCCTGGAATCTATCAAGGTCCAATCCAACACTCTCATACTAGAAGACTACAACTACCCCTCCATCATCTGGGAAAACTACTAAAGCATCAATGCACTGGCCCAATGCTTCCCGGAATTCATCAGTTCCAATGCCCTGGACCAACTCATTCTGACCCCCATTAGAGGAAGCAACATCCTTGACCTGGTTATTACTAATATGGGCGACCATTGATCTACACCAATAGTCAGTCCCTCCCTGGTCAGATCCAACCATAAACTAATCACCATGGAAATCCACATCTCACCCACACCCCCCATAAAGGTAACCACCTTGAAATACTTCTCCAAAGCTGACTTTGGACTCCTAAAAACAGAGGTGGGGAACTTCACGGCACCCATGCCAATGGTAAATAGGTGCATAACTGCCGAATCATGCACCAATGCACTGTATGAGCATCTGCATAAATGCATGGAACTAGCCATACCCAACAGAACCAAGACGCTCTCCTCCAAAAAAAGGAAGCCAATCTGGTGGCCCCCAGCCACTGATAAACTCCACAACAGAAGGAAAAAACTGTTGCAGAAAAAAGATTAAGTCCCAAGACTGGAAAAACTCTATTAGCCTCAACAAAATGTTGAAATCCCTCATCAAATCCTCTAAAGCCAGCTATGAAGGCAGAATCACAGCAGACACTAAAACCAATCACAAAGCCTTCTACAGTTATATCAAGAACCTCCACGGCAATACCCAGATTTGCTCTGAGTTACTGCACAGTGGTACCTCCTATACTGAGGCAACAGATATTGTCAACATACTGGCCGACAGATTCTATGTCAACTTTACCCCTCTCTCCCTCCTAAAGGACCAATCACAATACAGAAAGAATGCCAGGTACCCAGCATTACTGCAGCACAGGTTAAAGCTGCATTGTCCAAGGCCAAGAATACAGCTTACATGGGACCCAATAATATCTCTGGCTGTGTTCTACATAAACTACAAAGCAAACTTGCACCACATTTGTGTGCTCTGTTCAGTCATAGCCTCACCTCAGGCTTTGTCCCTACTGAATGGCACACTGCTACAGTCATCCCTCTCCATAAATGGAGAGCGATTACAGACCCTAGTAATTATCGCCCCATTAGCCTGACGAGTCTGATATGTAAAGCTATGGAGTGCATCATTATGGACCTGATTAACAAAGATATAGGAAATCTCCAAACTCTGGACCCCATGCAGTTTGACTTTGTGAAAGGGAGATCATGCCTGCTCAACCTGGTTGACTTCTTTGAGTTAGTCACCAGGGCTGTGGATGAAGGTAAGGTAGGGCATACAGCCTACCTCAATCTGGCCAAGGCCTTTGATATCATTCCTCACTCGGGAATTATTGATAAACTCACCAGTTAGGCATCAACCCCTATATCACTAGGTGGGTTGCAAACTGGCTCACAGATAATGACACAATGTGAAAGTAGCAAACTCCAAGTCAGACTGCTGACCAATCACGAGTGAAGTCCCACAGGGATCAGTCCTGGGTGCTCTCCTGTTCAGCATCTACTTCTCAGAAGTCCAGGCCAACACAAAGCAACTCTGGCTGACCAAGTTCGCAGATGACTGCAAGCTGAGAGCCATTATTAACTCCCAAAGTGATGCAGATATCCTACAGAAAGGCCTCACTGAGACCAATGACTGGTGTCGAAACGATGCCCTTAAGCTTAATGCCAAAAAATGCATCATCCCCCTTTGGAAAAATCTCAGTTCCCACCAATTACCACATTGATGGGAGCCCACTAAACAATGAAGGAGTTATAAGAGTTCTGGGAATGCAGACAGCAATCTCTCCTTCAACCACCACACTGCAACTGTGGTCAGAAAGTCCTTCTATGTCACAAATCTTGTTACGAAGGGTTTTGCATCCAGGAAGAAAGAGGTCATCTTCTCTCTCTGTCTCTACTCTTCCCTCATTAGACCAATCACTGAGTATAATGCCCCATTTGGCATGTACCTCACTAGACACCTGCAACAGCTGGAGAGGCCACAGAAGTATCTCACAAAGAAGAGGATCCTAGGCATTACACACATGTCCTATACGGACAGACTCAAAAGACTCCAGCTATTCTCTGTCTCATATCGCCTACATAGAGGAAATCTCTGCTTGACTTACAAAGCCATATCTGACCCAGCTCTGTTAGAAATGCTACATCTACAAAAATCCTAATCCCTCCATACCACACACTCCAGAGACCGCAACCTCATTACCACAATCAACAGAACATGCTGGACGGACAGGTTCCGCAACCAGAGACTGCCCATGCTTTGGAACAGACTTCCCATACATGTCAAGCAGAGCACCTCGCTGTCCCTCTTTAAGAGAAATCTTTATGAGTGGATGGGTAATAGAAAGTTCACCCCGGGGATCACTCCAGTGGCTCTACTTGATACAGGCACTGGGAACTAATACTGGGTGGCATGATGCCAGGGCACTTCTACGGGCTAGGCTTGTAAAGGCTCCAGGGCCATTAGCCTAGTACACATCTATGAACCTATGTTATTTGAGATGATACACTCCTTCACTGTTTCATTTATTTTAATCAATGATGAACACATTTGACTTATTTTTTTTTCCTGTAAATTTCTAGAAGTGATATCTTGCACCAAAGCTGGAGTTTAAATCTTTTTGCTGAGCAGCTGAATGATTCTTACCAGCTAGTGTTTTTGCCTCACCTTTTTTTAGCTGATTTTCTTTCAGGCTCCCTAAATTTCTTCTTTGCTGTCATTTAGGCAGTGTACTTACTAGCCAGTAACTGAAATTACCAAAAAAAAAAAAAAAAACCCAAAAAGAACTTAATACAGTTTGATTATTTTTACATAAATATAAATTTGCCTATGTCACAAGTGATAATAAAGGTGCTTAATTTAAAAAAAAGTCATATTACTGGCTCTCTTATATGAGTTTGTGTTATCATAGGGATAGCTGAAATTAAGTTGTTACTCAGTGTGCAGCCTTGTTGGAAGTTTCCATTTAACTCTCACTTTGGTGATTAAATGAGTTAACTGCTGTTATATTACTCTGTTCCTATTGTGTGTTATAGGAATAAAATCATTTGTAAACTTGCAAACTGCCTCCAACTTTTATTCTGCTGCATCAATTGACATATGTGATTTTACTGCTTTCTGTGCAATTCTATTGTAAACACAGCTGCAATTTTAGTAATGTACTACTAAATTTATCAAGTCATGCCTGAAAAAAGTCCTTGGTCCAGGGTCTGCTCAGTTATCAAATGTTAAAAAAAAAGATGATGGATGCCCTATTAATGGTCAGAAATTGTAATAGCTTAAGAAAGCAAAAACAGTAATAATAATGAACAAATTATTGTGAACAGGACAGGAATGACATTTTATATTCAGTTTATTAGAAACCTTGAATATTAAAATAACAAAAATCACAAAACAGTGTACGGTCTTGTGGTAAATATCACAAGTAAGTGAAACTGGACATTGTGTAAACGACTACAGGAAAGGTGTACACAACAGGATGTTTCACAAACAGGGTATCTTGTGAGCTGTTAGAGAACGGGTGAGCTCTTAATGAGGTTTCAAATATACTGGGCTGAATGTACATGCTTTTCAGGGGTCTTTGCTCCTATTTTTATTGTCTGCAGGTTGAGTGTTATGCACTGAAGTATGCTAGCATTTCGTTTCCTTTTCATTTAGTATACTTATTGTTTACAGCTATCTATCCATCCAGCCAGTGCTGATGAGTTACATGCCACTGTAACCTCATGAAGATCAGATACTAACCACAGACTTTATGAGGCAAGCTGGGTAATGGAAAAAGACTTCCGGGTCTGTCTAGACACACACACACACACACACACACACACACACACACACACACACACACACAAACACACAAACACACACACACACACACACACACACACACACACACACACACACAAATGGAAAACTTAAGAGTCACTAATCCATGTCTGTTGGTTGGGGGACAAAAAAAGGGGAAAAAAACCTACACATACACAAGGACATGCAGACTATAGAAGGCATCCCTGTGGGGAATCGAACTGGAGAAACTCTTGCTGTGTGGCAACAATGCTACTTACTGTGCCACCAGTTCATGATTATACAGTTTGCTAAATGGCCTTCTTTGATGGCTTGGTGTATGTGTGTGTGTGTGTGTGTGTGTGTGTGTGTGTGTGTGTGTGTTTTTTTGGCAACTGACACACAGTGCTTGGGATCCTATTCTAGGAAACAAAACTGTACCAATGCATTGAGTTCCTCACTGTTAATTCTGCCAGTGATTTGTAGAAAGTGATGTATGTTCGATTAACATAAATTCAAACTTTAACGAATTTGTCTCAATAAATGTAAGTGTAAATCATATATTGCTGTAAATAATGTTATACTTGAAAAGACAATAAGATTAAGATATAAACACTTCTTCAATAGGGGCACTAGCTAGCAAATTGATGAAGCATGAGACATGACAGACCAATACTGCAGAACGTCATGTCAAACTGAAAAACACTGGAATGTATTTCTTTGTGGCAGCAGCAACATAGTTAAATATTTTGCTTTTGAATATTTTGTATTTATTTTCTAAATACTATACAGTTGTGCAATATTTTGCTGTTATGCTTAAGTTATTTATCTGTCAATACTGGCAGTTTTTCTCCCAGGTCCACAATGAAAATAGGTTCAACCCAGCATGGTCAACTTGTTAAAATATAAACCAAAATAAAAATAAACAACATATGCTTTTCCATGACTAACAACACTGTTCCATATCTGTTTAACTTACCAGCTCTTCCTCACCAGATGAAACATGACTGGAAGAGGTGAGGATACCAGGAATGAGATGTTCTCCTTTTGCCATGACAACAGCGGGGTTGATGTAGGATGGATGGCTCTGCATAACATAATGCCAGGAAAACACGATGGCACAAAACACAATGAATGAATGGATGACAATGGAAAAAATGCGCTGAAGACATTGATTAACTGCACATAGAAGTCAACACTTTTTGAGAAACATGGGGACAGGAAGACAACCTCAGGCATTTCTCACCCACAGTTTAATAAAAGTCATAATCAGCATCCACTTTTCAGCAACACTTAATGAACATACATAGGTGGAAGAAATCAGCTTAGTATAATCTATGTAAAGCTAATTAGCAGCAGCACTAATTGCATATAATAAACTTTGACTGCAATTGCTTGCAACAACTATTTGCAAAAACTGCCAGTTTCTATGATCACTGTTTTTCCTGGCCTTCCCTAAGCATTTTTGTTTCTTCTAAGCTTATTCAGAATTTGGTGTATCAGCTACAAAAATACATAATCAACTAAAATGCACTAACATTATAAATGTATAAATGAGACACAGCAGACTTCTCATGACAAATGTTCTGATGTAAAACAGTGAGGACAAAACAATCAAAGCTGAAATGTATAGCACATTAACTGCACCTGTCACTACAAGAACTTAGTTGATAATGTTAGGGTAATCACATGCTCCTGTATTCAGTCACTAATAGGGAACATGAGCTGGGATTAGACCGTCGTTAGACAGGTTAGTTTTACCCTACTGATGACGTGTTGTTGAGATAGTAATCCTGCTCAGTACGAGAGGGACTGCAGGTTCAGACATTTGATGTATGTGCTTGGCTGAGGAGCCAATGGTGTAAAGCTACCATCTGTGGGATTATGACTGAACACCTCTAAGTAAGAATCCTGCATAAATGTAATGATACCAGAGTGCAGTGGATCTCCAGTTGGCCAGAGATAGCCATGGTTGGCAAGGAGCGCCGCTCGTCACTGGGTCAGAGCACGGAAAGAAGAAGGCCGCCTCTCTCCAGCAGAGCACTGCACGTTTGTGGGGAACCGGGTACTAAATCATTCGTTGGCAACCTGTTGAGGTATAATTCCAATTAAGTTTGGAACGAGTGCATTACATTTAATGAAGGATTGCCTCAAAAAGAAAACCCTAAACTGGGCGGGCTTTAGTGAGGTGATGCAGCCATTCTCCTTCTTTCGATATCTACTTTCACTGAGTGATGAGACTGAATTCCATTACCTATTAAACTTATTTAGGAGGAACTTCTTGATAATTATTTTATTCATCCTCAGAATGCTCGGAGTCTGCCAAATTAAAGTTTACAGAATAAGAAAGAACTTGGCAGAAGGCGGAATATGTAAATGTGTGTACAACAGTTCAGGACTAGAGCTTTTTGCAGCAGCAGAGGTATCAAAACCACTAAGGATTTGAACAAAATACATCAAATAAGTGCAAATGTACACATCTGTACTGTGTTACACAAACAAGTCCACGGCCTCAGTGACCCACTAAAACAGAATGAGAACATGTGACCAACAGTCCCACAAAAGGATGATGCAGGATCTCAGCACAGCTCCTCGTGGTGGCCAGCAGTGTTCCTCTAGCAGCAGAGACCAGAAAAGACTACCTTTCCAGATTTTAAGTATTTTTCTTGGCTTTTTTCGACTTTTTGTGCCTTTCGACTACTGTTTCTGCTTATTTTATCAAAGTTTGCACTGTTTTTTCTGTGTTTATAAGTTAAAACTGTTTACTGCACTTGCTAGTTTAAGTTTTGCCTAAAAGTTAAACTACAGGCTAATACACTCAAGTGTACTAGCTTTTGATAGCATTTAATCGAAAATCATAGCATTTATTGTGTTTTCTGCTTTTCTGTAAAAGAAATTTGAAAAAAACAAAAAAATATCCTTGCTTTCCATACTTTCCTAAACTAGTGTTCCAGAGACCAGATTTTGCTGATCCCTGGGCTTTGTCTTGGTTCCTGTTTTCTCCATTTTCCTTGTTTGGTCAAGGGGTAGTTTCTTTACTCACTAGTGGGAGTAGGGAGTACTGAACTGCCTGTTTGTCCTCAGAGGAGTGGTTTAAGGCAGTAACTTGTAGTTTATTGGCCATTTTGGGTCATTTCCTGTCTTTTCCAGCCCCCTGCTATAAAGCACGTTTTGGCGGGCTTTTCCAGCTATTGAGAACTCAGCACAGCTCCTCGTGGTGGCCAGCAGTGTTCCTCTAGCAGCAGAGACCAGAAAAGACTACCTTTCCAGATTTTAAGTATTTTTCTTGGCTTTTTCGACTTTTTGTGCCTTTCGACTACTGTTTCTGCTTATTTTATCAAAGTTTGCACTGTTTTTCTGTGTTTATAAGTTAAAACTGTTTACTGCACTTGCTAGTTTAAGTTTTGCCTAAAAGTTAAACTACAGGCTAATACACTCAAGTGTACTAGCTTTTGATAGCATTTAATCGAAAATCATAGCATTTATTGTGTTTTCTGCTTTTCTGTAAAAAAATTGAAAAAACAAAAAAATATCCTTGCTTTCCATACTTTCCTAAACTAGTGTTCCAGAGACCAGATTTTGCTGATCCCTGGGCTTTGTCTTGGTTCCTGTTTTCTCCATTTTCCTTGTTTGGTCAAGGGGTAGTTTCTTTACTCACTAGTGGGAGTAGGGAGTACTGAACTGCCTGTTTGTCCTCAGAGGAGTGGTTTAAGGCAGTAACTTGTAGTTTATTGGCCATTTTGGGTCATTTCCTGTCTTTTCCAGCCCCCTGCTATAAAGCACGTTTTGGCGGGCTTTTCCAGCTATTGAGCACTCAGCACAGCTCCTCGTGGTGGCCAGCAGTGTTCCTCTAGCAGCAGAGACCAGAAAAGACTACCTTTCCAGATTTTAAGTATTTTTCTTGGCTTTTTCGACTTTTTGTGCCTTTCGACTACTGTTTCTGCTTATTTTATCAAAGTTTGCACTGTTTTTTCTGTGTTTATAAGTTAAAACTGTTTACTGCACTTGCTAGTTTAAGTTTTGCCTAAAAGTTAAACTACAGGCTAATACACTCAAGTGTACTAGCTTTTGATAGCATTTAATCGAAAATCATAGCATTTATTGTGTTTTCTGCTTTTCTGTAAAAAAAATTTGAAAAAAAAAAAAAAATATCCTTGCTTTCCATACTTTCCTAAACTAGTGTTCCAGAGACCAGATTTTGCTGATCCCTGGGCTTTGTCTTGGTTCCTGTTTTCTCCATTTTCCTTGTTTGGTCAAGGGGTAGTTTCTTTACTCACTAGTGGGAGTAGGGAGTACTGAACTGCCTGTTTGTCCTCAGAGGAGTGGTTTAAGGCAGTAACTTGTAGTTTATTGGCCATTTTGGGTCATTTCCTGTCTTTTCCAGCCCCTGCTATAAAGCACGCTTTTGGCGGGCTTTTCCAGCTATTGAGAACTCAGCACAGCTCCTCGTGGTGGCCAGCAGTGTTCCTCTAGCAGCAGAGACCAGAAAAGACTACCTTTCCAGATTTTAAGTATTTTTCTTGGCTTTTTCGACTTTTTGTGCCTTTCGACTACTGTTTCTGCTTATTTTATCAAAGTTTGCACTGTTGGTTCTGTGTTTATAAGTTAAAACTGTTTACTGCACTTGCTAGTTTAAGTTTTGCCTAAAAGTTAAACTACAGGCTAATACACTCAAGTGTACTAGCTTTTGATAGCATTTAATCGAAAATCATAGCATTTATTGTGTTTTCTGCTTTTCTGTAAAAAAATTTGAAAAAAAAAAAAAATATCCTTGCTTTCCATACTTTCCTAACTAGTGTTCCAGAGACCAGATTTTGCTGATCCCTGGGCTTTGTCTTGGTTCCTGTTTTCTCCATTTTCCTTGTTTGGTCAAGGGGTAGTTTCTTTACTCACTAGTGGGAGTAGGGAGTACTGAACTGCCTGTTTGTCCTCAGAGGAGTGGTTTAAGGCAGTAACTTGTAGTTTATTGGCCATTTTGGGTCATTTCCTGTCTTTTCCAGCCCCGTGCTATAAAGCACGCTTTGGCGGGCTTTTCCAGCTATTGAGAACTCAGCACAGCTCCTCGTGGTGGCCAGCAGTGTTCCTCTAGCAGCAGAGACCAGAAAAGACTACCTTTCCAGATTTTAAGTATTTTTCTTGGCTTTTTCGACTTTTTGTGCCTTTCGACTACTGTTTCTGCTTATTTTATCAAAGTTTGCACTGTTTTTTCTGTGTTTATAAGTTAAAACTGTTTACTGCACTTGCTAGTTTAAGTTTTGCCTAAAAGTTAAACTACAGGCTAATACACTCAAGTGTACTAGCTTTTGATAGCATTTAATCGAAAATCATAGCATTTATTGTGTTTTCTGCTTTTCTGTAAAAAAATTTGAAAAAAACAAAAAAAAATATCCTTGCTTTCCATACTTTCCTAACTAGTGTTCCAGAGACCAGATTTTGCTGATCCCTGGGCTTTGTCTTGGTTCCTGTTTTCTCCATTTTCCTTGTTTGGTCAAGGGGTAGTTTCTTTACTCACTAGTGGGAGTAGGGAGTACTGAACTGCCTGTTTGTCCTCAGAGGAGTGGTTTAAGGCAGTAACTTGTAGTTTATTGGCCATTTTGGGTCATTTCCTGTCTTTTCCAGCCCCCTGCTATAAAGCACGCTTTGGCGGGCTTTTCCAGCTATTGAGAACTCAGCACAGCTCCTCGTGGTGGCCAGCAGTGTTCCTCTAGCAGCAGAGACCAGAAAAGACTACCTTTCCAGATTTTAAGTATTTTTCTTGGCTTTTTCGACTTTTTGTGCCTTTCGACTACTGTTTCTGCTTATTTTATCAAAGTTTGCACTGTTTTTCTGTGTTTATAAGTTAAAACTGTTTACTGCACTTGCTAGTTTAAGTTTTGCCTAAAAGTTAAACTACAGGCTAATACACTCAAGTGTACTAGCTTTTGATAGCATTTAATCGAAAATCATAGCATTTATTGTGTTTTCTGCTTTTCTGTAAAAAATTTGAAAAAACAAAAAAATATCCTTGCTTTCCATACTTTCCTAAACTAGTGTTCCAGAGACCAGATTTTGCTGATCCCTGGGCTTTGTCTTGGTTCCTGTTTTCTCCATTTTCCTTGTTTGGTCAAGGGGTAGTTTCTTTACTCACTAGTGGGAGTAGGGAGTACTGAACTGCCTGTTTGTCCTCAGAGGAGTGGTTTAAGGCAGTAACTTGTAGTTTATTGGCCATTTTGGGTCATTTCCTGTCTTTTCCAGCCCCTGCTATAAAGCACGTTTGGGCTTTTCCAGCTATTGAGAACTCAGCACAGCTCCTCGTGGTGGCCAGCAGTGTTCCTCTAGCAGCAGAGACCAGAAAAGACTACCTTTCCAGATTTTAAGTATTTTTCTTGGCTTTTTCGACTTTTTGTGCCTTTCGACTACTGTTTCTGCTTATTTTATCAAAGTTTGCACTGTTTTTCTGTGTTTATAAGTTAAAACTGTTTACTGCACTTGCTAGTTTAAGTTTTGCCTAAAAGTTAAACTACAGGCTAATACACTCAAGTGTACTAGCTTTTGATAGCATTTAATCGAAAATCATAGCATTTATTGTGTTTTCTGCTTTTCTGTAAAAAATACTTGAAAAAAACAAAAAAATATCCTTGCTTTCCATACTTTCCTAACTAGTGTTCCAGAGACCAGATTTTGCTGATCCCTGGGCTTTGTCTTGGTTCCTGTTTTCTCCATTTTCCTTGTTTGGTCAAGGGTAGTTTCTTTACTCACTAGTGGGAGTAGGGAGTACTGAACTGCCTGTTTGTCCTCAGAGGAGTGGTTTAAGGCAGTAACTTGTAGTTTATTGGCCATTTTGGGTCATTTCCTGTCTTTTCCAGCCCCCTGCTATAAAGCACGCTTTGGCGGGCTTTTCCAGCTATTGAGCACTCAGCACAGCTCCTCGTGGTGGCCAGCAGTGTTCCTCTAGCAGCAGAGACCAGAAAAGACTACCTTTCCAGATTTTAAGTATTTTTCTTGGCTTTTTCGACTTTTTGTGCCTTTCGACTACTGTTTCTGCTTATTTTATCAAAGTTTGCACTGTTTTTTCTGTGTTTATAAGTTAAAACTGTTTACTGCACTTGCTAGTTTAAGTTTTGCCTAAAAGTTAAACTACAGGCTAATACACTCAAGTGTACTAGCTTTTGATAGCATTTAATCGAAAATCATAGCATTTATTGTGTTTTCTGCTTTTCTGTAAAAAAAATTTGAAAAAAAACAAAAAAAAATATCCTTGCTTTCCATACTTTCCTAAACTAGTGTTCCAGAGACCAGATTTTGCTGATCCCTGGGCTTTGTCTTGGTTCCTGTTTTCTCCATTTTCCTTGTTTGGTCAAGGGGTAGTTTCTTTACTCACTAGTGGGAGTAGGGAGTACTGAACTGCCTGTTTGTCCTCAGAGGAGTGGTTTAAGGCAGTAACTTGTAGTTTATTGGCCATTTTGGGTCATTTCCTGTCTTTTCCAGCCCCCTGCTATAAAGCACGTTTTAGCGCGCATTAGCGCGATTTAGCGCTGAGTTGCCACTGTTGCACACTAGGGCAGCTCTGGTTAAGCAGGTTTAAACTATTCGGGCTACCTAAAGTCCACTCTTCAAATTTTCCCTTGAAACTACCTTCCTCGACCTATACTACTCATCTAATCAGCGTATCCTATAACTAAAAAGATCATCTCTACTTGACTCTAAGTAGACTATTCTCTATCTGTTAAACCTAGCACTTGCTCCTACAGTACTTATTACCTTGATACGGCACTCTTATAGATAGCACCCCAAAAAGGCAACCCCCCCATTTCTCGGTCACCCACATCCCCCGGAATCTTTTTTAAAGTTTTTTGTCTATCCTTCTAGCATGTCGAGGGATCAGTTGCTAGTGTCATCTCCTGCTCAGCTGGTGAACCTGGGAATATTGAGGCAATGTTACAATTGCCTCATGTACACAGACAACCCTCTCCTCCTCCCACAAAACACAAATACATGCGAGAGATGCAACTATACGGCCAAACTGGAGGCTGAGCTCTCTCAACATAGGACTGGCAAGACCAGTCAGGAGGGGAAGGTTACCACACACACTATAGACCCAGTCTCACATAGTACCATTACAACCTCAAATCATACACATAAATACACAAAGACATACTCGGAGGCTCTGATCAAAAATCTACCAAAACAGCAGAGGCCACCAAAGCAGACACCCAAAAAACCACCACCTCAGAACACAACACCTGCAACACATAGACCTCACAGTCAGAGTGTCAAACAGTCACAGCCCTTAAGGCCAAACACAATGCCAGACACACTAGTCATTGGTGACTCCATAGTCAGACACACTGATGTCCCGCTCACCAGACTGAGTAAGGAGAAGGTCACAGTAAGCTGTCTGTCGGGCGCTAGAATCCGCCACATAACGCAAGCACTCAGGTCTCTCAACAGCAGGTACAAATATGACTCAGTCATTGTCCACGCTGGTGTAAACGACCTGAGACGCACTCCTTGGACTACATGAAAAGAGACATTGAGGAGCTCTCTGATTATGTAGCCCAGGCAGGTATGACCCTGACCTTGAGCAGTATCCTACCTTCACCAAGAATGATGCCACAATACAGAGATAAGATGATCAGCTTTAACAATTGGCTTAAACACTGGTGTCATTCAAAGGGGATCCAGTATCTGTCTGCCTGGGATGACATGCTGGACAAGCCACGCTGCTTCAAGGGACGGCTTGCACCTGTCACCCTGGGATTCCGGATATTGGCAAAGGCTCTTGCCACCCCATAGTGCCTTTTAGGCAAGGCTCAAATTCTAAACCTACCACCCTGGAACACAAAAAGGAAATAAACTAAGGGTAATGCTGCTCAATGCCAGAAGTCTAAATCTCAAAATGCACGCACTCGAGGCCCTTCTCAGTATGGAGAACATCGATGTCTGTGCTGTGACAGAAACCTGGTTCAAGGCTCCTGAGAGCACCCCAGCTATCAGGTTTTACCTCATATCATGCTCCGCCCCAAAATCAGGAAAATACCAAGAAAGGAGGGGGGGTATCCATATTCATCAAGGACACCCACACCTCAAGACTGGTGGCAACGCATGATGCATCGGAGACCATCCAGGTGCAATTAACCGTAGGCAAGACTGCTCTGCAAATAGTAGCATGTTACAGGCCACCCTCACAAACTCAGGAACCTCACATGGCCTTCCTGAAAACACTAGAGGGGATAAATGTATCACCAAACACCATCATACTAGGTGACTTCAATTACCCAAATATAGACTGGGAACACTACTCAAGCCCAAACACCCTAGCCCAAAAGTTCCTGGAATTCATAAACTCAAATGCCATGGAACAACTAGTCACCATTCCCACAAGAGGAGATAACATACTTGATCTCATCATCACGAACATGGGAGCACAATGTTCAACACCAGAAGTATACCTCTCACTGGTGAGATCAGATCACAACTAATCTCGCTGGAGGTCCTCATCCCACCCCCACCTGAAATAAAAAAGACCACAGTAAAGAACTTCCCAAAAGCCGACTTCACACTTCTAAAGACTAGTGTGGTCTCCTTTAAGGCCCCAGAGCCATGGAAAACAGTACTCAAACCGCTGATTCACTTACAAATGCCTTCTACCAGCACCTGCAGGACTGCATGGATAAGGCAATCCCAAGCAAAACAAAGACTCTTTGTACCAAAGGCAAGCGTCCAGTCTGGTGGACCCCAGCCATAAACAAACTCTACAACAAAAGGAGGAAGCTACTACAAGATAGAGCAAAATCCTTAAAAGGTAAGACACCCTTGATCACTATAAGTAAAAAACTAAGAGCTCTCATAAAACCATCCAAAGCAAATTTCGAGAGAAAAATAGCTAAAGACTCAAAAGACAATCATAAGGCCTTCTTTAGCTATGTTAGAAACCTAGGAGGAAACTCCCAGATATGCTCAGAACTAGTTCAAAATGATGTGAAGATTACTGATCCTACAGACATTGCCAACATACTGGCTGACAGGTTCAGTGCAAACTTCTCACCCTCCCCCAAAAGGAGAGATATCTATACCAAATGATTGCAGCCCCCAAACATCTCCAGCCCAAGTGAGAACTGCTCTCTCCAAAGCAAAAACACAGCATCCATGGGACCTGATGGTGTCCCCGGCTGTGTGCTCCACGAACTCAATGAGGAATTAAACCCACAGCTAGGACAGCTGTTTAATCAAAGTCTTACCTCTGGATACGCACTCCAGGAGTGGCGCACTGCAACTGTGGTCCCACTTCACAAAGGCGGTGCCTCCACCGACCCTGGTAATTACCGCCCATTAGCTTGACAAGCCTTATCTGCAAAGCCATGGAGAGGATCATAATGGACCTCATAAATAAAGACATTGGGAATTTGCAGACTTTGGATCCAACCCAGTTTGGCTTTGTCAAAGGCAGATCATGCCTTTTAAACTTGGTTGACTTTTTCAAACAGTCACCAAAGCCATTGATGAGGGAAAGGCAGTCCATACAGCCTACCTCGATCTGGCTAAGGCCTTGATACAATACCCCACTCGGGTATCATTGAAAAACTCATCAGCTTAAATGTTAACCCATACATCACAAGATGGGTTGCAAACTGGCTGAGTGACAGAACCCACAGGGTCAGAGTTGCTGGCGCCATGTCAGACTCAAAGCCTGTCACAAGTGGTGTCCCACAGGGCTCAGTCCTGGGCCCACTCTTGTTTGGCATCTACTTTTCTGAAGTACAAGCAAACACAGGAGGGTTATGGCTGACAAAGTTTGCAGATGACTGCAAACTGGGCCATAGTAGAAAACACATCTGACACAGATATCCTTCAGAAGGGTCTCACAGAAACGGATAACTGGTGCCAGAGCCACGGCCTAAAGTTAAATGCCAAAAATGCATAGTCATACCCTTCGGGAAAAACAAGGTTACCCCTAGCTACCAAATAGGAGGCAATCCACTGAGCACAGAAGAAGTTATCAGGGACCTGGGGACCCAGGTTGATAGTAGTCTGTCATTCGACACCCATGTAGCTAAAGTAGTTAGGAAGACCTTCTACATTGCCCACCTTATCATGAAGGGATTCTCATCTAGATCAAGGGAGGTTATAGTCTCCCTTTACTCATCACTCATCAGACCAATGATTGAGTACAATGCCCCATTTGGAATGTATCTGACCCGACACTTGCAGCAGCTGGAGAGGCCACAAAGTTCCTCACCAAAAGGATAAAGGGTCTCAAAATCTATCCTATGCTGCCCGACTGAAAGAACTCCAGCTCTATTCAGTCGCCATCGCTGCTCAGAGGTGACCTTTGCCTAACATACAAGGCCATGTCAAACCCAGATTTGATGAATATGCTTCACCTCAAAAAATCTAGATCCATCAGAGCCACAAGGGGAGACTTAAACCTCGACACGGCTATTAATAGGACGTGCTGGAGGGATAGATTCATCACCCAAAGACTCCCTATGCTGTGGAACAGAATCCCGGTACATGTGAGGCAGAGCACCTCGCTGGCCTTGTTCAAGAGAAATCTTGACCAATGGATGGGAGATCGCAGATATACCCCAGGGATTACCTCAGTGTCACTGCTCGACAGAGGCACAGCAAAATAATGGGTATAGTTCCCCATACTAAAGGGGTGGCGTAAGCCACAAAACGATGGGCTAGGCTTGTAAATGCCCTCGGGCAGATAGCCTAGTATGAACCTATGAACCTAAACCTATGAACATCACCATGCAGTGTCAATTCTTGACAGCATCATAACTTTAGTGGAAAAATGAAATCTTCTTATCTATGATGTGGTTATTTACCCATCCTCATTTAAAGGAAATGACTGAACCAGGTAATCAACTTTAAATGTCAAGAAGTTACACAACTTAGGATACCACATCAGTATGTTTACTGCACACTGCTTAGCATCTCTCCACCTAGAGCTTTAGAGATACTTACATGAAGATACTGTATTAAGCTTCCTTTCTATCATCTTGATCTAGTCTCTCTCTCTCTGTCTCTCCCCCCTCCCTTCTCTACTACAGACCATTGTGATATACCTCAAGTCTGCTGCACTGTATGATAAACAGCAATACTTAACATTCCCAATAATTATTATGCAGGGTTTCAGCAGTCAAATAAATCAAAATAATCTTTCTTTTTCACATATTACTTGTTCAAACTGCAGTATGCACTGATTTAATTTCTATAATAGCTATATTTAACTACTATTTTTAATCAGCTCGACTGGCCTAAGGAGAGAGAGAAAGAGAGAGAGAGAGAGAGAGAGAAATCACAACAACTAATCAAGGGATGAGTTCAATTTGCAGCATGGGCATCTGGCACTGGCAGAATACACTAGTCATGAGGATTTATCTGCTCACTTCTGTTCTGGATGAAGGAATGGTGAGACATGTTGACTAAAGGATGGACCTTTCTTTGTAGCCCACATGGAGACTGCACTAAACGTGTGGACAGGTTTATTTGGGTTGAGAAAGATGCTTCTAGAATACACCTCTCAGTAGACACTGACCTTCAGAAGTTAATCATGAATGCAGGGGGTAGACTTACCACCACCAGAGATTCAAAACTCTCTCCCATTTGCCTCTATGGTGGATTAATGACCATGTTTACCAACTGGTAAGGAGCTGGAGATCCTGCCTGTCAAAGTATAAGTGGGCATCAAGGTTAGTGCCAACACAGGACAGGCATGGTTCATGGGGGATGCAGTTCTGTCACAGTCATTATCCCCAGGTCACAAGCTGTGTACGGTACTGCAAAAATAAACAAACCTATAAATGAACTATGAACTTGAAGCAGGATTATAATTAGAAGATGAAAATGCATCAAAATTGTGGGTGGGGGTGGGAATCTCCAATGCTCAGATAATTTGAGTGGTTATTTTAAAAGTGTGCATACTAGCCCTTACCAGATGCTGCTGTTATAATGGAAAGATATCTCCACTTTGTGAAGGCTGTAAATACTGTACACAGTTGGTGTTTGCATTTATTTTGTTTGGCTCTGTAATTCCCCATATAAAAGCTATAAAACTAATAATTAAAAAACAGCAAGCAACATTTTACAATATCACCAGCATTAACCCATGAAACCTGTCTTTAAAATGAAAGCATTAAAATTTGTTCCTGTTATGTAAAGTCCTTTTTCATAATGACAGCCAACCAAAGGTTTTACTGATTTCAAAGCACTTGCATTTTCTGATAAATCATTAAATGTCAGAAATTAGGACTGCCTTAGAAGAAAATAGGAGATGCAGATTTCAGCTTAATAATATCTATGCTTCAGTTCAGCCCATAACTTTCACTCTAATAGCAACATAGGTACAAAATTCAGTTTCATTTATTACAGTTGCACTAAGATTTTCAAAGGGTTAGTCTTAACATTATATACACATCCTTAGTTTTTCTTAGGTTTCTCTTTATTGATCAGGCCAAAAATCCATGTAGTGTAGCCATGTGATATAAAAAACTGAACTTGCTTAACAATATATAGAACTGGTCAAACTACTATGCTATTCCATTTTCAAGTGGTGAACACTCAAAACAGAGTTATTTTTTCTGCTACCACGCATCTAAAACAAAACACTACGTGAAATGAAACACCACAAGGCAAAGTTCAGTTTATTTTCTCTGCTGCCCCCCCAACACACACAAAAATACACATACAAACTACCACTAAGGATTTTCATTCTAAGTTAATTTCAAGATCGTTCTGCGGCGAGTTAATGTATAGAATAATGTGTGTAAATTGTCTTAAATACCTTGATGTAGGGGGGGGGGGTGTGGCTGAACAGACCAGCTCACTTACCTGGTAAACAAATATCAATCAATCAATAAATAAATTCTGTACTATTTTGCATAACATTCCTGATTTTGTTTCATATTTTTGCCATGCTTCTCGTAAAATTTTTGATTTCCTGGTAAATCATTCATACCTCTTAAATGTCCAGACTTTTGCTAATATGTTTGGTCTGTTCAAAATAAAATGTGTGGATTTTTGGCAAACCACTGAATACTGGGTCCAATAAATAATGACATACGTTTGAGTTTCAGACTTCATATCATTCAGAAAGTGCAAGTTAAAATAAATCCTGTTATTCTAGTAACTTTCTATGTTTGTATAGATGTATAACAGCCTAATCACCACAGTGATCTTTTTAAGCCTTGCCATTCATCCCAAAGTATCTGACAAGGGACCTTAAGATTATTCTAAGAAGTATTTGAAAGTTAGGGCTTGGGTGGTCAAGCATTTACAGGCTGATTTGGTCAATTAGGGACATAAGAGCCAGACTAGGGCTGAGTTTCCAATTCCCCATCCATTGGTCCAACTTACACTTGAATTGGGTTATGGAAAAACTCTTTATTCGCAATGGATGGGAAGCCTGTTCCAGACATGCATGCCTGTCTCGGCAACATGTCTTATTTATATTGCAATCAAGGTTTAAGTCTTTAAATAAATGATGTCTGATGCTATTTGTTTTGTGGATAATCAGAAGGTCCACTGGAGTCTGATACAAGGAGGCCTTGCATGCCAGGCATAGGTCACACCCCTCAACAGTTTGTAGGAGAATAAGCATTGGGATAGGACTTTTAGGAGATCCATGGAGGACATGTTGTTTATGCCCTATAGCCTTTTTGTGAGGAACATCTGTGCAAGCACCAGTTGTTGCATGTGCCTGGTCAAGTGCACATTGAAAGGGGAATTATATTCAGTAATGAGGGCCAAATACAATGGAACGGTTACTACCTTGGAGCTAGATGCCACACCTTTGCTTATAAGTTGCACAACACAGAATGTTTTCCTTACTACCATAGACACATGATGGTTGAAGGTCAGGTTACTGCCTAAATGCATCCCCAAATCCCTGACTACTGGATCTACTGTTAGAGGTGGGTTAACAATTAGGTACTTTCAAGGGGTGGCCAACTTCTCAAAGAATACTATTATGCACTTTTTGCCACTGAGTTTCAGACCATGGGTCTGACATCAGTTACTTGTCTGAGTCAGCCCTTCCTGTAGGATATCTGCATCTTGAGGGATACTATAACTCCTCCTAGTTTGAATCATCAGCAGACTTGGTCAGTCAAAGGCCCATGATGTTTTCCGAGACTTCAGAGAAGTAGATGCCAAGGATGGACCCAGCACAAAGCCCTGAGGGAGTCCACCAGTGAGTGGTGTTTTTGTGGAGGTGGATGTCCTTGAGTCCTATCTTAGAGCCACATGGTTATTATAAGAGTAATACTTAAAAAAAAAAAAATCTGTCCCTGATTTTGGTCCTTACCTTTCTACCTGATAAGCTGCAGTGGTGCAGCAGTAGTGTTGTCACCTCACAGCAAGAGGTTCTCCCATTCGTTTCTCGGATGGAGCGCCTTCTGTGCGGAGTCTGCATGTCCTCCCTGTGGTCAAGTGGCATTCAAAAGACATGCATGAATGGGTGTGCCTTCGTTGAAGGTTGGGCATTGGGCTGGCACCTCAGCACCATAAAAATCTACTGCCAATCATTAGCAGACCGGAGTTCCGCTGTGGCGACCCCTAACCGGGAAAAGCCAAAAGAAGAACAACATCTTTCCACCTGATCATTATTTTGACTTCGTCTATAATTCTTAAGCAAAGATGTTGACAGCTATGAAGAAGGTTACTGCTAGTCAATAATGCCAATTCCATACTTGCATTGTTCACAAAATGCATGTCGGTGCAAAACCTGTTGTTCTATGAACTTTTTAAATTAATTAGTAATGTTTAAAAATTATCCCTGGTTTTAATCCATCATTCCCTCATTATACATGTCTTTATCCAGAATTAGTGAGTAAAGAATTTGATCAGCATACCCCAGAAACACTTGTCTCTGGCATTTACATGAATAGTGTTCTCTCAGGCAGCTGGAAAAAGAAGATTTATTAGTAAAACAGAGCCAGTGATTATCTTGAAAATGCCAGAGTAAATGTTTTCATGTAATCAGAACACTGTCAGCAGTTTCAACGCTCAATGAACAGCTGTTCAGGTGTGGGGGATGCTTGCTTTTCCTACTATTGCCCTGTGTTTCTGGTGCCTAAGTGTACTAACAGTAATTCTGGAACATGGATAATTAACTGCACTCAGAAATTCAAAAATGATTTTCTCAACGGTGATTGCTAGAAATAGATCTGGGGAAGTCACCATAAAATTATAAAATGTCAAGACAAAAAGGCTCCCTAAGTAACGCACAGAAAAGCAGCTTTGACAAGATTCTACAACATAGCAGTATAAAAATATGTTCTTAGTGACGTTGTCTGAATGCAAAGTGATAAGAAAATGTAAACCCAACTTGGGGGGGGGGGGTTACACCACAATTTATGTTTTATACATCATAAGTATTGCTTTGATGTCCTCTTCTTCGGGATGAAGCAAACACCTTTTGAAATAATGTCCTTTTAAGATAATCATTACTTGCTGCTCAGTATGTTGAGAAAATGTAAATGAAAGCAGTTACAGACAGGGCACATATGTCTGGCAGATACTAATTCTGCTGATATTAAAAATATCATGGAGGGAACTTACTGTTGTGACAGCAGCATTCACATATAGGCAAATTATGTTCTCCAACTTTACCAAGGCAAAAACCAATTTGTGGCCGATCCTGGACTTAAAAATCACTTCAGAATATTCAAACACTGACCCTGCACATTCTAGGTGGTCTCAAGCTAGCTAACATTGTGTAAGACAGCGATTCAGGTCGTAGCCTGTTATAGATCCCCAACCATGTCCCATGATACTTACTCCACGTTCCTAAGCACCCTGGAGAATATTAGTGTCCAACTTAACACACTCATACTGGGTGACTTCAACTACCCCTCCATTAACTGGAAAACTACTCATGTACCAATGCACTTGCCCAACGTTTCCTGGAATTAATTAATTCCAATGCCCTGGACCAGCTCATTCTTACCCCCACTAGAGGTAGGAACATCCTTAACCTGGTCATTACTAACATGGGTGACTGTTGCTCTATACCAATAGTCAACTCCTCCCTTGTTAGATCTGACCAGAAACTAATCACCTTGGAAATTCACATACCTCCCACCCCACCGCACCCGCAATGGTAACCACCATGAAAAACTTCTCCAAAGCTAACTTTGGGCTCCTAAGAACAAAGGTGGCTAACTTCATGGCACCCATGGAAATGAAGAATAGTTGCATGACCTCCGAATCATACACCAAAGCACTTTACAAACACGTACACAAATGTATGGATCTCCCTATACCCAATAGAACCAAGACGCTCTCCTCCAAAAAAAGGAAGCCAATCTGGTGGTCCTCTGCCAAAAACAAACTCTACAACTGACGGAGGAAACTTATGCGGAATAAGGTGAAGTCCTAAGACTGGAAAACTCCCTTATCAGCCTCAACAAAAAGTTGAGATCCCGCATTGAATCCTCTGCAGCTAGCTATGAAAACTGAATTGCAGCAGATAGTAAAGACAACCACAAGGCCTTCTATAGTTATGTAAAGAACCTCCATGGCAATACCCATATTTGCTTTGAGCTACTGCACAATGGTACCTCCTATACCGAACCAACAGATATTGCCAATATACTGGCTGACAATTTCAGTGACAACTTTACCCCCCCCCCCACCGAAAAAGACCAATCACAATAACAGTAGATTGACAGGCACCCAGTATTACTGCTGCACAGGTTAAAACTCCAAGGCCAAGAATACAGCTTCTATGGGACCTGACAATATCCCTGGCTGTGTTCTACAAGAACTACAGAGTGAACTGGCACCTCACCTGTGTGCTCAATAACAGCCTCACCTCAGGTTTTGTCCTTACTGAATGGCGCACTGCTACAGTCATCCCTCTCCACAAAGAAGGAGCGACTACAGACCTTGGGAACTATCGCTCCATTAGCCTAACAAGTCTTGTATGCAAAGCTATTGAACGCATCATCATGGACCTAATAAACAAGGACATAGGGAATCTCCAAACTCTGGATCCCACACAGTTTGGTTTTGTGAAGGGTAGTTCATGCCTGCTCAACTTGGTCGACTTCTTTGAGTCAGTCACCAGAGCTGTGGATGAAGGCAAGGTGGTTCATGCAGCCTACCTTGACCTGGCCAAGGCCTTTGATACCATTCCCCACTCAGGAATCATAGAAAAACTCACTAAGCTAGGCATCAACCCCTCTATCACTAGGTGGGTTGCAAACTAGCTCACAGATAGAACCCACAATGTTAAAGTAGCTGACTCCAAGTCAGACTGCTGACCAGTCACAAGTGGAGTCCCACAGGGATCAGTCCTGGGTCCTCTCCTGTTTGGTATATACTTCTCACAAGTCCAGTCCAACACAAAGGGACTCTGGCTGACAAAGTTTGCAGACACTTGTAAGTTGGGAGCCATTATTAACTCCCCAAGTGATGTTGATATCCTATAGAAAGGCCTCACTGAGACCAATGACTGGCATCAGAACCATGGCCTTAAGCTCAATGCCAAAAAAAGTGTCATCATCCCCTTTGGGGAAAACCCAGTTCCCATGAACTACCACATTGATGGTAGTCCACTGAACACAGAAGGCATTATAAGAGATCTGGGAACACAGGTTGACAGCAACCTCTCCTTTGACCACCACACTGCCACTGTGGTCAGAAAGTCCTTCTATGTGGCACATGTCATTACTAAGGGTTTTGCATCCAGGAAGAAAGAGGTCATTGTCTCCCTCTACTCTTCCCTCATTAGGCCAATCATCGAGCACAATGCCCCATTTGGCCCTAACCATGGAGACCCAGAGCCACTCTTGAACAAACTTACATCTATAGACTCTAAGTTAGATAAGTCTGTAACCAGAACACAGAAACATTTTGAAGAGGTGGAGAAAGCCTGGACATGGCATTCAGACATGTCGCAGGGATCCAAAAAGATGTCAAATAGCTTAGCACCTACATTACAGACAATCAGGTCAAAATGGAGTTCATGGAGATGAGATTCATTGATTTTTGCGACAAGGCATGTAGCAAAGACCTGACATTCTCTGATATACTGGAAAAAAGAAGGGAGAGATTTATGTGCCTTCATGGCATCGATACTGGCTGAAAAGACTAATTTACCAGCACAAGAAATATTAAGAGCAAGCTCACAGACTGTATTCCCCATGGACACAGGGGGATACCTCTCAACCTCTTAGTGCAAGAAATCTGGACAAAGCATGAAAAACTGGGGGGGACAAAGGCCCCAAAATAGGGACAGAGCTTAAATATTGTTCTTACAAAGTTAGAAAGTTGCTAGAGTAACAGGGTTTGTATTAACCCACATTTTCTGAGGTATCTGAAGTCTGAAACTCAAATTATGTCATTATATAGTGACTTCAATCCACAGATTATCCCAGTGATTTGCAGAAAACCACAAATTTTATGAGGAATGGACTAAAAATATGAGTCAGAAATATGGGCATTCTGTGAAAACCTGGAGAGCTGAGAGGTATATACAAGGGAATGCAAATGAGCCTAGACAAATAAAAATCCACTTTGCTACTTAGAAGAAATTTTAAGCAAGCTTTGGCAACCAGGGAAAAGTTGATGTTTAGAGACATTAGAATCATTGTTTACAAAGATTACAGTAGAAAAACTCACATGGAACACGGCAGAATAACACCAGTCTTGCAGTTATGTAGGGCCAGAAAGTTAAAATTCAAGTTATTATATCCTGCATATTTATGAGCATTCCCACTAGCAGCTAAAACTTACAGTGGATAGAAAAAATGTACACACCCCTGTTAAAATGCCAAGTTTGTGTGATAAAAAAATGAGACCACAATAAAGCATTTCAAAACTTTTCCCACTTTTAATGTGACCTATAACCTGTAGAATTCAATTGAAAAACAAAGCTGTTAGGGGAAAAAATATAAAAAAATAAAAAACATACAATTAGCTGGTTGCTTAAGTGTGCACACCCTTAAACTAATACTTTGTTGAAGCACCATTTGATTTAATTACAGCATTCAGTCTTCTTGGGTTGGAGTCTATCAGCATGGCACATCTTGACTTGGCAATATTTGCCAACTTTTCCTTGCAAAAGTGCTCCAAATCTGTCAGATTGCGAGGGCATCTCTTGTGCACAGTCCTCTTCAGGTCATCCCACAGATTTTCTACTGGATTTAGGTCTGGGGTCTGGCTGGGCCATTCCAAAAACTTTAATTTTCTTCTGGTGAAGCCATTCTTTTGTTGATTTGGATGTATGACTGGGGTCATTGTCATGTTGAAAGGTGAAATTCCTCTTCATCTTCAGCTTTCTAGCAGAGATCTGAAGGCTTTGGGCCAAAAGTGACTGGTATTTGGAACTGTTCATAATTCCCTCCACCTTGACTAAAGCCCCAGTTCCAGCTGTAGAAAAGCAACCCCAAAGCATGATACTGCCACCACCATGCTTCACTGTGGGGATGGTGTTCTTTTGGTGAAGCGAAGTGTTGTTTTTGCGCCAAATGTATCTTTTGGAATTGTAGCCAAAAAGTTCAACCTTGGTCTCATCAGAACATAACACATTTTCCCACATGCTTATGGGAGACTATGTATTGTTTTGCAAATTTTAGCTCCTTCAGTGCTGCTGTAGGTCTCTTGGCAGCCTCCCTGACCAGTTTTCATCTTGTCTTTTCATCAATTTTAGAGGGATGTCCAGTTCTTTGCAACATCACTGTTGTCCCATATTTTCTCCACTTTTTGATGACTGTCTTCACTGTGTTCCATGGTATATCCAATGCTGTGGAAATTGTTTTTGTACCCTTCTCCTGACTGATACCTTTCAACAATGAGATCCCTTTGATGCTTTGTAAGCTCTGTGCAAACCATGGCTTTTGCTGTAGCAGGCCACTGAGTAAATGTCAGGAAAATCCTACTAATACAGCTGAACTTTATTTGGGGTTAATCAGAGCCTCTTTACTTGATGGCAGGTGTGTACCCAAGAAGACTGAATGTTGTAATTAAATTAAAAAGTGCTTAAACAAAGTATTAGTTTAAGGGTGTGCACACTTATGCAACCAGCTTATTGTAGATTTTTTATTTTTTATATTTTTTCCCCAACAGATATGTTTGTTTTTCAATTGAATTGTACAGGTTATTATAGGCCACATTAAAGTTTTGAAATGATTTATTGTGGTCTCATTTTTTATATCACAAAAACCTGGCATTTTAACAGGGGTATGTACACTTTTTATATCCACTGTATGTTAACCCCCACAAAGGCACTGGAGGTGTTAAGGGAGGAAATACAGGAAGAGGGGAACCAAGGTATGATAGAGAATCAACAGGACAAAGCAGCTTTGGGGAAGGGCCTGAGAGCTCAGACAAGAGCAATTCTACCCTATTCAGTCTTCATACATTTGGATATGACTGAGAAGAAATAAGCTAATGGGATTAGTAGCTACAGGGACATAATATTAGGTTGCACCATTACATGAACTACAAGTACAGCACCTGTGCAATTTTAACCACCTAATTTAGATGCTTGGTGAGCGAGCCTTAAGACCCCCCCCTGTTCTAAAGATATATTAGACAATTATACATTTGCAGGGTGTCATCCCATGACAGCATTTTGTACACAAAACCATCATAGTTTGATGTTTCAATCTACCTTGATTTATTTGTGATTGCATGTAATGTAAATAGTTCAGCACAGTTTAAATGTTCTGTATCTTTGCTAACTGGTGACAGTTTACACTACAGCCTTGATCAGATTGTTCTGTGCTGTTTATCCCTATCTTGTTTAAACTGGGAGTCAACATGAGAAGCACTAACGCTGTAAATAAAAAAGATAAGTAATGTTCGTGAGGGTAATTTGTTCATAAGAGGAGGAATCATACTCACTGCTTGGATTATGATAGAGCAGGCTATTATCTTCAATACATTGTGACAGTGGAAAGTACCTGACACACTGACCTACAAGTGATCTCATGGAAAGTAAATGGTCTGGGGAATCCAGTGAAAAACAACCAGAACTGAGAAAAACACACTTTATAATAGCAAAGCTTTCGGATAAAATCCTTCCTCAATACTAATACAAACAAATCTAAAAAACAAATGGTTTAAATACAGGTCACCTTGAAACCTGTTCTTGTTAAATTGCAACATACTAGGTTGCGATAATGTTATGTTTTTTCTATTTTTTCTAAGTTTTCTAATTTTAATGATTTGTTTTATATACTTGTGGTCACATGATTTTTGGACTGCTGGTCATGTGACTTCAGTGACCTGTATTTAAACCATTTGGTTTTTAGATTTGTTTGTATTAGTATTGAGGAAAGATTTTATCCGAAAGCTTTGCTATTATAAAGTGTGTTTTTCTCAGTTATGGTTGTTATTCATATTTCCTTGCAGCTTGTTCTTTTGCGAATCCAGTGAAAAGACAGAAGCTTATTATTGGGCTGAAAGAATCTACCCCACATATAACAATACTGCAAGAAAGAGATATAAATGACTCTGAGCATCACCAACTAGGAAGAGCAGGGTACAAGATGGCAATATTCACCTCATTTCTGGGGGCGGCGAGGAAAAGGGGCACTATGATGATTACAGATAAGAGTTTCCAATTTCAAATTGTACATACAGTGAAAGATAAACAAGGCAGTTTTTAACAGTGAAAGGTAAAGCAGAAGCAAATGTTATCACCCTCATTTGCATTTACAGACCTCCAGAGATCCCTATACAAGACTTAAAATATATCTGCCACCAAATAACTGCCTTTTAAGTGGGGCTTCTACTATAAGTGGGTGACTAACATTAAAATTAATCATAAGGATGTTCAAGGTTGCCAAGAAGTTTAAAAATAAACAACTTGGGAAAATTTTGCAGCATTTACTAAGCTCACAGGCCTGGCTGATGTTTGGGGCAGGGGTCTCCACATACCAAAAAGCTTATATACTTTATGGTCTTTGGTGGCATATAAGTATTCATGTACAGACTGCATTTATATTTCTAAACAGAATACTTACAGAATAACAGCTAAGGTCGTCTTCTCTATAGATTTATCACATCATGCAAACCTGACACAGGATCTTGATCTAGCAGAAAGAGCAACTGTAAATAATGCCATTTCCTGGAGGTAAATGGGAATGGTAAAAGATATTTTGAGTATTGGCAAAGCAGGGTAGATGGCACATTCGTACAGGGGGAATCCATTGGTCTACTCTATAGGGAATGGGACAATATAAAAGGTAACTGTAAAAATTATTTCAGATATATGTTAAACAGAAAAAAGGAGGAGACAATTTTGCCCTAAAGATCTGGTCAGACAGATTACAAAAAGTGGACAGTCAATTATAAATTAACCTAAGGAGGACATAGTGGAGGCACCCAGTGAGGTGCAAGAAATTTTAGGAAAACAAAGACAATTTTGGAGTAAAGCAATTCAAATTTTTTTAGGAAACCCCCTACAGCACATAAGACCCTCGCAGTATGCCTGCATTGAAATAAAGTTCAAAGGCATCTTTTTAAAGTTACAGTACAGGGAGCAAATTAGATAAGTGAAAATCCCAGAGACATAATAAAGGCCTTTCATGAATATTATAGGGCAATTTATAACCCATTGGCCAGTAAAAGAGCAGATGCAAGAGTAAAATCACAGCATCTAGCTATGATAATTGACAATTTGATCAGACTCTGCCAGATAAGTTAATGGTGCCCATATCACTTGAACTAAATGACAGCCTGGGAAGACTCCTGAAAGGTAAGACCCCTGGTCCAGACGGTATCCCCCTAGACTGATACTTGAAAGGGGGTAGCAGCATGAACATCACTTCGCTAAGATAGATGAAATAGGTCTCCTAGATGAAACTCCCTCTGGAAAGAAGCAGTCATCTCAGCTATACTGAAATCTGGGAAAGATCCAGTAAATCCGATATCTTACAGACCGAGATCTGTTTCCAATCAAGATTATAAGATATTCATGGCCATTTTAGCCAATAGATTAGCACATGTCCTCCCTTAAAAAACAGGCAAAGACCAATGTGATTTTGTAAAAGGCAGACTAACCTTTGACAATATAATGGAAACATTATTGGTAAGACAAGAACTGTATTTCACAAATTATCATGTAACAATTGTGAGTATATACACCAAAAATGCATTCAACAGGGTAAACTGGAGTTTCCTATTTGAAGTCTTGGAGTGGCTTCACCTCCCAGTCCAGGTGATTTGATTATTACAAAATTATATGAGGGAGTCTGTGTTAGAATAAAAGTGAATGTAGAGTTGTCATTAGAATTCAAGATAGCCAAAGACAGCAGACAGGGTTGTTCTCTGACTCCAGGATTGCTTGCCCTATGTTTTGAAATGCTGGCTACCAGGCTTAGAGACTCAAATTTTGGAGAAGTAAAGGCAGGGAATAAAGCAATTAAAATTGTACTACATGCAGATGAGCTGCTAGAATACTTAAACCTGGCAGTGTGAACACAGGAACTATTTCAAGAATTGGCACAATTTGGCAGGATCCCAGGGTACAACATAAACATTGGTAAAATACAAATTGAATTAATCCTTTTAGTGCTTTGAGTAGTCATTACCCACAATTATTTCAGGAGGATGTGACAGACGTGTTAGGAGGTAAAACATCAACCTCATTGGAAAAAACAACCGATCTCACCTACAGCACTCAAAAAAAGGAAACATTACATTGGATTAGGGTGTGGAAATTAATGGATCTGGAACTGGAGCACAAAATTCAAGCAATTCAAATGTTTGCCATGTCCCTGTTACTATATTTTTTCCAGGCACTCCCTCTGAACCCAGGTATACATTTTCTTAGAGACATGAGAATTGCTCTTTCTGGATTTATTAGGGTTCAGTTAAGGCTAGAGTGGCTTGGGAAACTTCAACAAAGTATAGGCAACTGGAAGGACTGGCAGAGCCAGATTTTATGGGCTTACTGGTGAGCCTCTCAGTTGAGTTTTTTTTTGTACCTTGGAAAGGAATTGGGGGCCATCCTAAATTGGCAGACATACAGTGGACAATGTCTAAAAACAAAAGCCCAGACCCAGTTGTTGCAAATTCTCATTACATGAAAAAAATATGGAAGGATATCAACAACGCAGTGAACTGGTTGGCAAAATTAAGAAGAGATAAAAGTAGTAGTACCTTTGTGGGTTGCTATTGCTGGGGAAAAAGAAATTGAGACTAATAACAGAAGGCTGTCCTCCAATAAGGAAGATTTTATGGTAACATGGAACAGACTGGAAGTTTTCTCTCCTGGAAATCTTTTTTTTAAACAAGAAACATCTTTATTAAGTTATCACTAATGACATAGACAATCATACACATACACACACATATATATATATATCTATATATATATATATATATATATATATATATATATACATGAAAACAAACCATACTGACATAATTTTAGTTGCAAACACTACACATTACTTATAATCTATCCAATCACCGTCAGTCAAACATTACATAGCTCATTCACATCCTGCCTTCTTTTAAACCTCATTCCTCCTCTGCATGTATTGCTCCCACCCCTTTTCTAAAGATCCAATTTCCAGTTGTTTTATCTCTGTTACTATACTACTTCTAGTACAGTTGGTTTAGACTTTGCTTTCCAATTTATAGTAATTGTTTTTGGCAGCCACCATAGTATGACTCAGCAAGGCCTTACTATGTTTAGGCAATTCTGATTCTGTATCACAGCTCAATAAAAAATCCTTAGTTCTACCAGTTTGCTCACCCAGTATTTCTGACACAGCAGTCTGTAGAAAATTGTTAAAATCTGGCAACTCATTACATTCCCAGAAAATATGTTCCCAATTACCTTTTTCTTCTCCATCACACCTCCAACATTTGCTATCTACCTGAGGAAGAATTCTTTGAAGTCTACTTGGGCTACAAAAATGCCTAAGTAAACACTTCCAAGAAAAGATCCTAAATATTCTAGAGTTTGTTGTATATTTGGGAGATGTTCATATATCCCCCAATGTTTATTTATGAACTCCTTTTCTCTTCCCATTCCTTTCTAACCTCCTCTGATTGATTCTTATAGTTATCATGTAATATTTTATATGTGCTACTAATTATTCCTTTTTTAACATCAGCTTCTGTTCTAGATACTACCAAAAACTCTACCAGTAGTGCTTGTCTTTTGCTTAGGATCCCCCTATTTCTTTTTCTTTGCCTATAGTCTGATATTAGTCCTTGCTAGGGAAGGCAATCTCTAGCCTGCAGTCCAAATAAACTTTTGTCCTCTTCCAGTTTTATGACCTTTCCCTCTTTAATTATTTACTCCCAATACATTGGTTCTTTTACCAGTTTTCTCCAGTAAATTCCAGCCCCCTCTTGCTTACACAGTCTGTATCCCTTATTGCAGACATCCCTATCGACAGAATCTCTTTTCTCTTTCTCCATTCCCGTGCTAAGTTCTTAAAACACTTTCGGCTACTTTATGAATATAATATTCTGTATGATTATTAGTCTCCTAAAGGATATGCATCCAAAATCTCAGTCTCGCCTTGTTTCTTGAGCTTCCTCCCTCTTCCATCATCCCTTTTCACTCTGAATTATAACTTTCTGCTTGTGGTATCTATAAGAGCCTTAAGAGTGTAGCTCTGAAAGACTCCTTCAAATCGGGTAATCCCAAACCGCCTTGTTCTATTGGAAGAATCAGCTTATCCCACTTGACTCTTTCCATCTTCATCTCCCAGACAAGCTCTTTATTAAATGCCAACCACAACTTCTGTTCTCACTTATAAAAATATGCCTTACCTGTAGATACAACTAAAGCAACTAAAACCATTTTGACTGCTAGTATCTTGCTATCCATATCCATAAAACAGAGTTTCACATTTCTTAGTTTTGGTGTTCTATTTTGTTTAGTATCTTCCCACATATCCTTAGCTGCCAGACCAGAATTTTTTTTAATCCATACTCCTAAGTACTTTATTTTATCATGTCCCCAAAAATATGGATATTGCTAAACCAATTCATGTGTGGGTACATAGTTTATATCTACTGCCTTTGTTTTTAATTTCATTAATTTTCTATCCTGAAAAGACTTGAAACTGTCTCAAAATGTTCCACAACACTGAAATGTCCCTTTCTGGTTTTATCAGGTATAAAATAATATCACCTGCAAATAAAGCCAGCTTTTCTTGACTACCATACCAATTATATCCTTGAATTTCTGAA
The DNA here is from genome assembly GCF_019279795.1 of Protopterus annectens. Taxonomy (NCBI): domain Eukaryota; kingdom Metazoa; phylum Chordata; order Ceratodontiformes; family Protopteridae; genus Protopterus; species Protopterus annectens. The sequence goes on along the minus strand of NC_056737.1, from coordinate 209,508,523 downwards.
TCCGTTATTTTCTTTGCCAATGGTTCTAAATATAATGCAAATAAAGGGGGAAGGAGGACAATGCTGCCTACTCCCTCTGCTCAAACAGCAATTATCAGATAGAAACACACCTACTTGAATTTTCACCTCCAATCCCTCATCTAACCTCCTAATCAACCTTATAATTTTATCAGGGAATGCAAATGCTTCCATTGCCCTACTCATAAGCTCCCAGCTTACAATGTCAAATGCTTTCTCTGCTTAAAGACCACCAACAACAGTGGTATTTTCTTACATTCAGCTTCCCTCTAGATCATCATTGTTCTGTTAATGCTATCAAATGTTTTCCTCCACAAAACAACTTTGATCCATATTTCTCAATTTTGGTTATCACTTTTGCCATTCTTTTAGCCACTATAGACATGAACACTTTATAATCATGGTTTAGGATTGAAATGGGCCCGTATGAAGCTGGACCTGATGGGTCTTTACCCTCTTTAGGTATTACAGCTACCACTGCTTTCTTCCAGGATGTTGATGTTTCCTCCTCCTCTTAAAATACTGTTAAACAAAACCTTCCAGACATTTAGCAGTTTTTTCCTCTTAGTTTCCAAACTTCCACAGTAATACCATTTATTCCTGTAGATTGGTTATGCATCACCATTTTTATCTCATCTCTTCTTATCCTAACTGTAACTGAGCCTAACCTACCTCTAACCCATGGCATATTTAATTCTTCTATAAAAATTTCCACTTTTGCCTTTTCTTGATTTCCATATTTCTCTGTTTTATACAGATGTTCATAAAATTTCCAACATATTTTAGCACCTACCAGATCACTTGTTATCTTCCTTGCTACAGTCTCCCTAAGCTTGGCAAAAATTCTTTCTACTTTCTGTTGCCTGAGTCACATTGTGCTAAAAGTTTTTGTGCTCTGGAGTTATCATCAAACGGCAGCTGCTTAACAGAAATCTTTCTAAACTCATGCATATTATCAAGGCAATCCCTTATTTTCTGTTTAGTGTTCTGCAACTGCTCCTCTTCTTGTTCTGTGAGATCCCCCCTATTCTGAAATACTTTAACCTTTGTCGCTCCCTCTAAATAATCCTTGCTACTTCTTAACCATATCACTCTTATGTCCATGCTATTTTAAACACTGCTTTAACTTTAGCCCACCCCTAGCTATATTTTCAGAAGTAATTTCTATCTTCTCTAATAACTCCCAAATAATTTTTACTACCCATTCCTTAAATTCCTCCTTTTCAACAGATAGGTGGGAAAGTGCCAGTGTCTCATTTTTATTTCATTACCCTGCATTTTTATTTTAGTTATTATTGGCACATGATCCAGATGTTTATCAAAGCTTTCAAATAAATGCACATGTTCCTGTGAAATATAAGTTCTGTCTAACCTATCACAGTTTTTATATCTTGGGAAATAATATGTAAATTCACTACAGACTCCTGCTACTGAATTCACATCATCAGTGCCAAACATTTTCATACAATTATTCAAAAATCTACTTTCTTTCCTTATACTGTTTCCCTTCTGTCCCCCAAACTCATCATCACTGTGCAAATCAAATTCCATTCCCCACCTGCAAGTAATATTCCCTGTTGAAAGCTGATTATTTCTCCCAGAATTTTCTTAAGCTCCATTATAGTAGTTTTAAATTGAATATAAATACATGCCAGTGTAATTCTCTTCCCTTGCTACTAGCCCCTTAGTACTATAAATCTACCATTATATTTTTATCCTCTTCTATCACTATTGGATCTCCTCTTGCAATTAATGTAAGTACTCCTCTTTTCCTTTGTTCCGGGTCTTCATAGGTTGGTACTAGGCTATCGGCCCTAGGGCCTATACAAGCCTAGGCATAACAATTCCCTGAATATTTCTTCCCACAATATTTACTTCAATGGACCCCTGTCTAGCAGGGCGACTGACATGATCCCCGGGGTGACTTTCCTATCTCCCATCCAATCATCAAGGTTCCTTTTGAAGAGGGCCAATGAGGCGCTCTGCTTAACATGTATGGGCAGTCTATTCCAGAGTATGGGGAGTCTCTGGGTCAGGAACCTATCCCTCCAGCATGTTTTGTTCATTGTGATAACAAGGTTTAGATCCCTGGAGCGTGTGGCTCTGAGGGATTAGGATTTCTTTAAGTGGAGCATGTCCAACAGCTCAAGGTTTGACATGGCCTGGTATGTTAAGCAGAAATCGCCTCTGAGTAGATGATATGCCACAGAGTATAGCTGGAGTTTTTTTAGACGGTCAGCATATGGCATCTGCTTTAGGCCTGTGATTCTTTTAGTGAGCTATTTCTGTGGCCTTTCCAGCTGTTGCAGATGTCTTGTGAGGTACATACCAAACGGGGCATTATACTCTATAATGGGTCTAATGAGGGATGAGTACAGTGGGACAATGACCTCCTTTTTTCTGGATGAAAAGCCCTTAGTGATGAGGTGTGCCACACAGAAGGATTCCCTGACTGTTGTGGTGATGTGGTTATCGAAAGTGAGACCACTGTCCACCTGTGTCCCTAAGTCTCTCATCACACTTTCGATGTTTAGTGTCCTGCCACCTATGTGGTAATTCAAGGGTACATGTTTTTTTCCAAAGGAGATAACTATACACTTCTTGGCATTAAGCTTGAGCCCATGGCTCTGGCACTAGGCATCTGTTTCTGTAAGGCCCTTTTGTAGAATATCCACATCATTTGGGGATTCAATAATGGCTCCCAGTTTGCAGTCATCTGCGAACTTTGTTAGCTAGAGTTCCTTAGTGTTGGCATGTACTTCAGAGAAGTAGATGCCAAACAAGAGTGGCCCCAGGACTGAACCCTGAGGTACTCCACTTGTCACTTGTCTGGAGCTGGATTTGGAGTCGGCTACTTTTACAGTCTGGGTTCTGTCAGTAAGCCAGTTGGCAACCCATCGAGTGATGTAGGGATTTATGCCCAGCTTAGTAAGTTTATCTATGATTCCAGAGTGGGGGATGGTGTCAAAGGCCTTGGCGAGGTCCAGATAGGCTGTGTGGACCACCTTACCCTCATCCACAGCTCTGGAGACTGATTCAAAGTAGTTAATCAGGTTCAGGAGACAAAATTGGCCCTTCACAAACCCAAACTGGGTGGAGTCCAGTGTTTGAAGGTTGCCAATGTCTTTGTTTATAAGTTCCATGATAATGTGTTCCATGCCCTTGCAGATCAGGCTTGTCAGACTGATGGGACGGTAGTTCCTGGGATCCAAGGCAGATCCTCCCTTGTGGAGCGGGATAACTGTAGCTGTGCGCCACTCAGTGCTTCCACTAAATAACCACCATGAAAAGTTTTCTTTATCAAATTCACATGCTCAGCTCTTTCCAAATGCGTTTCCTGTAGAATATCTTTTTGCATTCTACATTTTTTAATCTAGTTCACTACTCTTTCTTTTTGTATTTATCTGTGAGACCATTTACATTAAATATAATACAGAAAATGCCATTATGTTAAAAAGTTATTATTCCCACCTTTTATGTGTAACAGCTTTTTGTTATGTGGCTAGTTCCAGCTTTTGTGTTATATGCATACACTAATGTTTGTCAGGTGGATCTTTCTCCATTTAAGCCTATGTCACATCCCAATACACCCCTAAAACCTAATAACTTAATACGAACACACAAAACTTAGTACATCTTCAAATATTGATGTTTTACCCTCTTAAGAGGAACAGTCATTCTAGATAGCTACACTCATAGACTTCGATCAACCTAAAAGGAAGGTTAGCCATGCTAAGATGCATGGAACAGCCTGTGCTTCTACTACGAGCTGTCTGGTTTTGTCTTATCTTTATTACTCTCCCAGATTGGTAAAGCAATTGAATGCTTTCAGAAAGCATTATCTCCTAGGCATTGAAAGAAAGAAGTATTCTGTTTTTATTGTTCTTTATCAGATCGTCTTCATGAGACACAAACCAGACACACAGCTGTTTCTAAAATCACTTATTTATTTGCTAGGTGTAAACTTTTTATTATATTCAATGTTCTTTTTTTACTTATTTGCTTTCTTTTAAAATGTGTTGCTAGATCATGCCAAGGACCTTAATCAAGCCATTCCCTTATGCAAGAGTAAAAAAACACATCAAACTGTCTTGTATCCTGCTCTTTTGAGCAGACTTTTCTTTTTTTTTTTTTTACATGGCAGTGCCTACATCTCTTAAAACTGAACAAGAGAAATAAGAAAGAAAAAAAGAAGGAAAACACAGGGACATCTGTTTACTTTAGTATCCCCATTACATTTGAAAATAACTGAGAAAGCTTTACTTTATAACATGCAAATTATATCATGCATTATCAAAAATACTACTACTAAGAACAACATTTTCTTTTAATTACAGTTAAACTCCTTCCTTCCATTTCCTTCTCCTAAATGTTCTTCCAAACATTAATGACATGAAGTAGGGTACATGCTTTAGAGTCTTCTACAGATTTAATGAAGTCAAAAAAGTCCAATACCTCCAGGTTTTCTGGCTGTGTCATCAACTCATCTGAACATCTGTTTAAAGCTTCTTCCATTTTTCCCAGCCTTTTGATATTTGAGTTGATATACTCCTTCAGGGTTTGCTTTACTTTAATCAGCTCTAAGTACATTTGTCATTTTTCCTCTAGGTTACTGGAAGTCATGCCTTAAACCATATCTGGAGCTTGCACAGCTTTTTGATGAACAGCTGCAGAATTCTTCCCATCAGTGTTTTCACTACCTTTTGTGATTGATTTTATTTGAGGTTCTCTGAATTTCTTTTTTGCTGACATCCAGGCAGTGCATTTACTAGACAGTTACTGAAATTTACCCCAAAATAGGAGTTTACTAGTTCTCTCTTCCAAGTTTGTTTTCACATTGGGAGAGCTGAAATTAAACGGTTACTAAATGTGCAGCCATCTTGGAGGTTCTGCTAGAAATCTGGAGTTAAATTCTAAGGAAAAGGTCAAGATTATTTGTTGTACAGGAGGACGAAACAGACACACAGCATACTGATACTGGAAGGTAACATCATAACAGGAATTTCAGGCTGGAGCTCATATCTACAAGCAACGCAGACCCTGGAATAGACTCTTATTAGGATGGTTTCAAAAATATATAAAATAATAAAGGAAGTCAGAAGAAACACTGAGTGGGAATTTAAGCAAGGCTGGTGAAAGTTAGGGGAAGAGTTCCTCCAGAGGTCTGGCAGGAGACAAACAAGACATCTTGAGAACTTGCGTGCCTGCAGAAGATGAAAAAATTTGGACAAAAATGCTTACAGAAATATTTTTACCCTCTGTCCCTATTATCAAAAATGTACCCTAACTCTGCCTGCCAGAGATCTGGAGGGAATAGTTTAGGTAATTGGATTCAATTTTTTTGGGACTGTCCAAAATTAGGCACATTAATAAAGTATCTCCTAGAAGCAATACTGGGATTGCCTTTATAGGTTCATAGGTGTGTACTAGGCTAATGGCCCTGGAGCCTTTACAAGCCTAGCCCATAGGATTATCCGGGCATCATGCCACCTGACCTCAGTTCCCAGTGCCTCTGTCGAGTAGAGCCACTGGAGTGATCCCCGGGGTGAATTTTCTGTTTTCCATCCACTCATCAAGACTTCTCTTGAAGTGGGCCAGTGAGGTGCTCTGTTTGACATATATGGAAAGTCTATTCTATAGCATGGGCAGTCTCTGAGTTATGAACCTGTCCCTCCACCACGTTCTGTTCATTGTGGCAATGAGGTTGAGGTCTCTGGAGCATGTGGTGCGGAGGGATTGGGATTTCTTTACATGTAGCATTTCTAACAGAGCTGGGTCAGACATGGCTTTGTAAGTCAAGCAGAGATTGCCTCTAAGTAGGCGATATGAGACAGAGAAAAGTTGGAGTTTTTTTGAGTCTGTCCATGTAAGACAAGTGTTTAAGGCCTAGGACCCTTTTGTGAGGTAGTATTGTGGTGTCTCCAGTTGTTGCAGGTATCTAGAGAGGTACATGCCAAATGGAGCATTGTACTCAATGATTGGCCTAATGAGGGAAGACTAGAGGGAGACAATGACCTATGTGTCACACAGAAGGACTTTCTGACTACAGTTGCAATGTGGTGGTTAAAGGAGAGGTTGCTGTCAACCTTTGTTCCCAGATCTCTTATAATGCCTTCTGTGTTCAGTGGATTACCATCGATGTGGTAATTCATGGGAACTGGGTTTTTCCCAAAGGGGATGATGACTTATTTTGGCATTGAGCTTAAGGTCATGATTCTGACACCAGTCGTTGGTCTCAGTGAGGCCTTTCTGTAGGATGTCAACATCACTGGGGAGTTAATAATGGCTCCCAACCTGCAATCGTCTGCGAACTTTGTCAGTCAGAGTCCCTTCATGTTGGCCTGGACTTCTGCGAAGTATATACCACGCAGGGGAGGACCCAGGACTGATCCCTGTGGGACTCCACTTGTGACTGGTCAGCAGTCTGACTTGGAGTCAGCTACTTTCAGACTGTGGGTTTATCTGTGAACCAGTTTGCAACCCACCTAGTGATATAGAGGTTGATGCCTAGCTTAGTGAGTTTTTCTATGTTTCCTGAGTGGAAATGGTATCAAAGTCCTTGGCCAGATCAAGGTAATCTGTATGAACGATCTTGCCTTCAACCCACAGCTCTGATGACTGTCTCAAAGAAGTCGACCAACTTGAGCAGGCATGATCTACCCTTAAGAAAACCAAACTGTGTGGGATCCACAGTTTGGAGATTTCCTATATCCTTGTTTATTAGGGTCATGACAATGCTTTCCATAGTTTTGCATATCAGACTTGTCAGGCTAATGGAGTGATAGTTCCCAGGGTCTGTAGTTGCTCCTCCTTTGTGGAGAGGGATGACTGTGGCAATGCGCCATTCGGTAGGGACAAAGCGTGAGGTGAGGCTGTGACTGAACAGGGCACACAGGTGAGGTGGCAGTTCACTCTGTAGTTCATGTACAACACAGCCAGGGATATTATCAGGCCCCATAGAGGCTGTATTCTTGGCCTTGGACAGTGCTGTTTTAATCTGTGCAGCAGTAATACTGGGTGCCTGGCAATTTACTGGTATTGTGATTGGTCCTTTGTGGGGGAGGGGTAAAGTTAGCACTGAATCTGTTGGCCAGTATATTGGCACTATCTCTTGGCTCAGTATAGGAGGTACCATTGTGCAGAAGCTCAAAGCAAATCTGGGTATTGCTGTGGAGTTTCTTTACATAACTATAGAAGACCTTGTGGTTGTCTTTACTATCTGCTGCAATTCTGTTTTAATAGCTAGCTTTAGAGGATTTGATGAGGGATCTCAACTTTCTGTTGAGTCCAAAGAACACAATAAGGCAGAGGACTCCACGTAGAGCTAGTCAAGTCTTTTATTCAATAAAATCAGAGATAAAACCTTGTATAAGCGCTTTCAGGCTACATGCCCTTCATCAGATAACAAATGCTGTTGTACCTTTAAAACCCATCCTTAAGAAAAGGAGGGTAAAATATTGAAAGCCGATTGGTTGCTCTGTACTTTAAAAAAGGTCTCTTGTGATGTTCTTTGTTATCAGATGAAGTGCATGTAGCCTGAAAGCGCTTACACAAGGTTTAATCTCTGATTTTATTGAATAAAAGACTTAACTAGCTATACATGGAGTCCTCTGCCTTATTGTGTTCTTTGGACTTTGCTTGTGGTAGGCAGAGTGACTTTAGTGCAATAGACTTTTTGTTTGGTGAAACTTTCTGTTGAAGCTGATAAGGGAGTTTTTCCAGTCTTGGGACTTCATTCTGTGTCAGTTTCCTCCTCCTGCTGTAGAGTTTGTTTATGGCAGGAGACCACCAGATTGGCTTCCTTTTTTTGGAGGAGAGTGATGTGGTTCTATTGGGTATGGCGAGATCCATGCATTTGTGTATGTGTTCGTGCAGTGCACTGGTGTATGAATCAGCAATCATGCAACTATTCTCCATTTGTATGGTGCCATGAAGTTAGCCACCTTTGTTTTTAAGAGCCCAAAGTACCTTTCCGGGGGGGTGGGGGTGGGGGTGGGTGGGAGGGATGTGGATTTCCAAGGTGATTAGTTTGTAGTCAGATCTAACCAGGTAGGAGCAACAGTTGCCCATGTTAGTAATGACCAGGTCATTAGGATGTTGCTACCTCTAGTGGGGTTAAGAATGACCTGGTCCAGGGCATTGGAATGAATGAATTCCAGGAAATGTTGGGCAAGTGTATAGGTACATGAGTAGTTTTCCAAGTCAATGGAGAGGTAGTTAAAGTTGCCCAGTATGAGTGTGTCAGGTTGGACCCTAATATTCTTGAGGGTGCTTAGGAATGTGGACTGTGAGTCTTGGGACATGGTTGTGGACCTATAACAGGCTACGACCTGAATCGCTGTCTTACCCAATGTTAGCTGCACCTGAAGTATCTCTGATGCGTCACGTTGGGCTACCAGTCTGGAGGTGTGCACATCCTTTATGAATATGGAAACACCACCGCCTTTGTAGCTTTGGTCCAAGTTCTGGGGTCGAAAGGTGTGGAATGAGTTATAGCCTGGTAGTGCAGGGGTGCTTTCTGCTGCCTTGAACCAGGTCTCTGTTACAGCACAAACGTCAATGTTCTCCATTTTAAGGAGTCCTTTGAGCAAGTGCATTTTGAGATTTAGACTCATAGCATTGAGCAGCATGACTCTCAGACTGTATTTGTTTCTAGTGGTTATGATGGTAATTTGGTCTTGGGAAAACCGCCTAAAAAAAGGCACTATAGGGGTGGGCAAGAGCCTTGGCCAGTATCTGGAAGCCCAGCAGTGACAGATGCAGGCCATCTCTGGAAAAGCATCGAGGCCTGTCAATCATGTCATTCCAGGCAGAAAGATACTGGATCCCCTCAGAATGACACCAGAAACTTAGCCAATTGTTGAAATCCATCATTTTCTGCTTGAACTGTGGTATCATTCTGGGTGATGGTAGGATGCTGCTCAGGGCTAGGGTCATACCTGCCTGGGCTACATAATCCAAGAGATCCTCCATGTCTCTTTTCATGTAGTCCATGGAGGTATGTCTCAGGTCATTCACACCCACATGTACAATGACAGAATCATATTTGTACCTGCTGTTGAGAGACCTGAGTGCGTGTGTTATGTGGCAGATCCTGGCACCTGACAGGCAGCTGACTGTTACTTTCTCCTTATTCAACCTAGTGAATCGGTCATCAGTGTGCCTCACTATAGAGTCACCTATGACAGTGTGCTGGGCATGCTGTTTTTCCTTAGGGGCTTTGGTTGAGTGACACACTGTTTAGGAGAGTTATGTGTCTCCTGATTAGTGTTGTGTTGTGGTGGTCGAATGTGTTTCTGCCTTGGAGGTCTCTGCTATTTAGGTAGATTTTTAATGAGAGCCTCCGCAAAGGTGGGTATGTGGTTTGTGTTTTTTTGTGAAGGCAATGCTGATGTGTGTTCTGGAGGGCTATGTGTTCCATGTGGTGTGGTGCAAGTGTTGACCTTCTCCTCTTGACCAGCTATTCCGGTTTTGGCTGTAGAGTGCTTTAGATGGAAAAAAGAATAAAGTAAAAAAAAAAGCCCTACAAGGAATATTAATCTTAACATTCATAAGGAGATGGAAAAAGGTAGATTCCCCTAAAAAAGATGAATATGAAGACTTACTATATCAACTTTATAAGCAAGAAATAATAGTAGGGAGAAGAAAGAGCTTAATTTCTACAGAAATGCTAGAAATGGGCCTGATCAGGGAGCAAGGGGACTACACCCCTTCCCTTTAGGGAACTGTTGAAGAGTTAGGTATTAGTCATCAATGAGGAAAGAGGTGATAGCGAATTAAGTATCCTAGGTAAAGAGAAGCACAACTGGAGCCACAGAGTGAGAATCAGTTGAAGATGCTCTAAGACTTGATATAAACTGAGTTTTTAACAACTTTCTGAAATGAGACCTTGACCGCAGACTCCCATGACATCCTTTCTTATACAGTGATATGGATTTATTATATTGTTCACTCTTACAAATCCTCACTGAGATTTCATAAGGAATAGATGGTCTGCCCTCCTTGTATTTAACCTACTTGCATAGCTCTCAGCCTCTTAGCACAAGAAATCTGGGCAAGCCAAATATAATGGAGGGAACAAAGGCCCAAAAATAGGGGCAGAATTCAAATATTGTTCTTATAAACTTAGACAACTGCAAAAATAACCAGTTTTGCTCTGGAGATTATAAAGTCTGAACCTCAAATGACTATCATTATTTAGTGAGTTCAATCCCCAATGATTTGCCATAAAATTACAAATTTTATGAGTAACAGATGAAAAATAGGAGCCAAAATTCTGGACATTCTGTGAAAATCTGGACAGTTGAGAGTTCTCCCTGTTTGTAAAGCAGAAGCAAATAATGTTTATATTTGTATACGTTTGATCCCAGCATTTTAGTAATCTTGCACGATCATGATACAAGAGTTACACCCTTGTTTGACTCTGCAATCTGACAGATTTGTTAATAAATATATATGACATCATAGGAGGTTACTAGGCTAATGGCCCTGGGCCCTTCAAGCCTAGCGTAGAGTTTATCCCCAAAAAGAAACATCAGTCAGCACCTGTCGTCCCTGTCATAGAGGGACACAGGTGGAACCACCTGGAACAAATGTGAGGTTTTCTATCCACTCAAAGGCTGTGCTCGAAGATGGTCAGAGAAGTACTCTGTTTGACGTGTGATGTCGCATATTAGATACAGGCCTTTTCAGCGGTTAATGCATTAGGAGTTAGAGTTACAGATATGGAGCATCTCTAGTAGGACAGGGTCCGAGATTGCCTTGTAGGCGAGACACAGATCACCTCTGAGCAACCTGTACGATACAGAGTAGAGTGATAGTGATTTGAGCGTGTCCGCATAGGACAAGTGTTGGAGGCCATGGATTCTTTTTTTCTGTGGTCTTTCCAGCTGATGCAGATGTTTGGGGAGGTACATACCAAACTTGGAGTTATACTCAATTACTGGTCTAATGAGGGAGGAGTATATAGAGGTAATGACTTCCTTTTTTCTGGATGCAATCCCTTTATTTACGAGATGAACCAAGTAAAAGGCTTTTCTGAAAACTGCCGCTACATTATGGTAGAATAAGAGACTGCTATCCACCTCAGTACCCAGGTCTCTCACCAAGAGACCACAGGTTGTATGTTTAGGGGGGTTGCCGTTGATGTGGTAATCAGTAGGGCAGTGCTTTTGTTGAATGGCATGACACATTTTTTTGCATTTAACTTGAGGCCATGACTTTGGCACCAGTCATTAGTTGCTGTGAGACCCTTTTGCAGTATGGTAACATAATTTGGGGAGTAAATGACAGCACACTTAGTCATCAGCAAACTTGGTCAGCCATAGGCCTTTTGTCTTTGTCTGGACCTTTGAGAAGTAGATGCCAAACAGTAGGGGTTACGGGACAGATCCCTGGAGAACTCCACTAGTGACAGGTCTGCTATCGGAAGTGGAGGGGACTATTTTGACCTTGAGGATCCTATCTGTGAACCAGCTGGCCACCCACCTGATGAGCCAGGGGTTTACACCAAGTTGTGTTAGCTTTTCGATGATGCCCAAGTGGGGGATTTTGTCAAAGGCCTTGGCCAAGTCAAGGTAAGCTGTAAGTACTGACTTTCCTTCATCCAGGGCCTTGGTAACAGTCTCAAAGAAGTCCACCAGGTTCAACAGGCAAGATTTGACCTTGATGAATCTGAACTGGGTGGGGGTTAACTGCTTGGAGATTGCTTATGTTCTTGTTTATCAGATCCAAAATAATACTCTCCATGGCTTTACAGATCAGACTTGTAAAGCAAATGGGGTGATAGTTTCCAGGGTCAGTAGTGACACCACCTTTGTGCAAGGGGATGACAACAGCAGTTTTCCACTCTGCTGGGATGAAGCCAGTACTTAGGCTGTGGTTGAGCAGGGTGCAAAATGGCGAAGCCAGTTCTTGCTGGAAATTAGCAGAATACAGCCTGGGATGCTATCAGGTCCCATGGAAGCTGTGTTCTTTGCCTTGGATAGGGCCTTTAACACTTGATCTACAGAGATGTGAGGTGAGGGACAAGTATTGGGGACATGACAAAAGCCTATGGGGGGACAGGGGGGTGAAGTTTGCGCTGAAGTGTAGGTGATACTGTTAAGTGCTAATATGGAACAAACCTGGGGTTTGCCATGGAGGTTCCTGACATAAGTGGAAAAGGCTTTGTGGTTTCTCTTTCTTTTGGAGGCTAGTTTTGATTCATACTTGGCTTTGGAGGTTTTCGCTAGTGATCTAATTTGCTTGTTGAGGCTAAGTAGGGAGTTTTTCCAATTTGGAATTTGTTCCTTTTTGCACTTGGACAACAGTTTCTTCCTTTTGTTGTAAAGCCTGTTGATAGAGGATGCCCACCAAACAGGTTTGTGTTTCCTTGAGGAGCAGATTTTAGTTCTGCTCGGTATGGCCGAGTCCATGCAGTTGTACAGGTGCTTGTATACTGCACTGGCATGCTGTTCAGCATAGTGGTGGTGTGAAGGTACTGATACCCTGATACCATCCCATAGGAGATTGTAGTCAGATTTTGAGGTATTTTAGCTTGATTATAGCAATGCACACACACACGCGCGCACACACACACACACACACACGCGCACACACACACACGCACACACACACACGCGCACACACGCGCACACACGCGCGCACACACATGCACACACACACACACACACACACACACACACACACACACACACACACACACACACATATAGATTGACCAATGACGTGTTTTGGAACCTCTTCCCACCAGACTGGTTATGTGCTATCTTAATGGTGAGTCTGACCCATTTTTGCACCAGACTGCTGCTGCTTCTCTGTCATTTTTTTTCCTGAACTATTTTAAAGGAGGCCTTAGCCACATGTATCATAAAAAAATGAGTTTAGACCCCGGTGGTCTGGACAGTTACAAATGTGTACCCAGCCTTTATCACTGTAGTAAAGTATGGATGTTCTCAACACAACTAGACCCTTATTTATGAGAGATTGACCAGAAAGATGCTTTCCAGTCTGGCTTATGTTCAATACACTGCATGGAAATGGGGTGTAACTAGGGTGTGATCTTATACCAAGAGCTCATCATTAGTATTCCTTTCTGGCCCTACTATACCCATTGTCAGATTTTAACACAGTGGATCACAGGATCCCTTGGGATCAGTAACAAACTAACTGCATCATTACAGGTGTGGACCAAGAATATTCTTCCTCCATCTTTTCTGTATGTACCAACGAGTACTGTCAGGGGTGAATTCCAATACTTACTACCTCATCATATGTGGTTTCCTGCATGATTCCATTTTGAGAGCATTAATATTCACTCCCTAAACACTGCCCTACAGAGACATTATCAGAAAGAGAGGTTTGTATTATGACGTTACACTGACAACATGCAGCTTTAGCTCTTCTTTCCTCAAGATTCTGTTTGACATTAATACTCTATGCTACCCTGAGGAATGTGTCTGTTCTAATCTTGTGCCCACCATTATCTATTGTGAAGATAAGCTGCAGTTTGTGTTAAGGGTACATAACCTGGGTGTTGTTTCTGACCGCATACTAATAGTTAAGCACCAGATTTTAGTCACTGTCACAGTTCTTGTTTTCTTCTCAGAAGCATCACCCTAATTTGCGATCTTATTTGCTCAGCAAACCTTACCATAGTAGTTCAAGCCTCCGGCTTAGACTAAAGAAATGTCCTATACCAATGGCCTAGATCACTTGCAGGTAGTAAAAAACTCCGGGGCACAGTTACCTAAAAGGTATAAAGATACCAATGTCCTTCATGAGTTCACTAACTGCCTATTCAGCAATGGATCATTGTTAAAAGTTCAAGTCCTGGTTTATTTAACCCTGTATGACTTGGGTCCCCCTTACTTTCATAACCTTCTGGACTGGTACTGGCCAACTTAGTTTCTAAACCTGGACATAACTTCCAAAGGTGTGGCTTGAGTCGTGCATATGTGCTTTGGCCTATCAAGGTCTGTATCTTTGAAACATGAGGGTGTAGCTCTACCCATTTAGCTAAGTGGATAAAAATAAATGCTTATTTACCCTTCCATGTATTCAAACCCTGCACCTACTGCACACGAGGCTGTAAATGCTTAATTTCCCTTCCATGTATTCAAACCCTGCACTTACTGCACATAAGGCCATAACTTTAAACACTTGGCTATGTGAATAACATGTTATCTGGCTAAATGAGGGAGTGCCATGATTAAAGGATTTAGAAACTACAGCAAAGATTCAGCTATATTGAGGTCATATACAGTTTATACATATAAATAAACCTGAAGTTTAAGTTTATGCTGATAGCACCTTGTGGTTGGTTCTACATTAGTATGTACCTGACCATCACGGTTTGTACTTAGCAACCTGGTCATTATCCACTGAAAAACAATGTATTTTGTTATGTGCCTTTGACAACTCTTTACAATGTGACTGCATAACAGTCAAAACATAAGAATCAAAGCCTAACTACTAAAACTATTCAATGCAGTTTGACATACCTTTGCTAATGCTGATCTACAACTCCCTCAGTTAATTCACGTTCCCAAACCTCTACATTATCTATGTTTGTAATGTATCCTAAAGCATTACATGGATTATTCAGTAATGTGACAACTTTGTAATTAATAAAGCAGCAGTGTATCATTTCTTTTTCTTCCCACTTGACACCTAAGCAGTATTCTGCAACCATCTCTCACATTCTTAACAACAAAGCAGGAGGCATGACAAATCCTGAAGTCTGAAGAATGGAGAATGGGGAGCTAATTATTTTCCTCGCACAAGCAGTATGCAGACAATTAGAGCCAGTGAACCCTGAAATATCCCAATGTGTGCTTTAAATTAAGTCAACACGTCCAGTTCAGTACAATTCAGTACAAGGATGCTTTCTTCATTCAGACAAACAAGAAGGTATTAAGCACTTTCGTTCCAAAGATAAAAGCAGGAACTTCATCAGATACAAGGAAATTAAGGAAGTAAACTATTTTAAATAGGAAATCTTACATGACATCACTTCCTGGATTAGTGAAAACCACTCCCAAGTCTGAAACAGTCTCCTGGAACAGAAGTCTGAAACACTACACATAAATGTTTCAGCACAAAACAGTATAGATATCAAAATATAAAAATATATAAAAATACATATAAAAACTGATTGTGCAAATGTCAACACCCAATGTATTATAAACAAAAGAATAAATATGTAAATATGTGTATATATAAAATGCTTTTAAGATGCTTTTGAAAAAATATGTATGTACATAAAAACATATAAGTAAAATATGCATACAGTTAAAAATCCATTAGGAACAAACTAATAATTTTCATGTACATATACATATAACAGGTATGAAGGCCATTAAAAAAAAAAAAACATTTTGTACCATATCCATATCTAAAGGGAATGTTTCACCCTCTCAAGAGCCCTCAATTTAAGCAGACTGCTTATGGAAAGGCTGTCATTTAAGCCTGGCCAATGAGTGGCATCAAGTCGTAATTGCCATAGCAACTCGGCTTTTTTGAGTAAATATGTCCAGGCTGCCCCCCCATTATGTCTTTTTTGGACTTCAAGTACTACAAATTTGAACTGGTGATTGTTGTACTCACTAATGTGTCTAGCAAGTGCATTCACTTCACTAGCATCCCTTATATTCCTAAGGTGCTCTCTGATCCTATTTTTAAGCTTACGTTCCATCTTCCCCACATAAAAACATTGGCAAAAGGAACATAAAGAACAATAGACCAATCTTTCAGTCAAACAACTACACCTCTCAGATATTTTTATTTTCATTCTATTAATTTCACATTCACTGACTTCCAAAATGAAAGGGCAAAATTTATATGCCCCGCACTTAATTATCTGACCCTTCCTATAGATTCCATCATTATTACATTCAAAAATGTTCTTCAAGTTAGGGCCCTTCTTGAAAACACACACAGGTTTTTTTCCTAAGATTTAAAAAAAATTCTCTGTCACTACTCAACAAATTCCAATTGCTACACAGAATAGCTTTAATAGTGTATGCGTCATTTGAGAAGACAGTTGAAAAACTTATGTGGTAATTAGTTATTTCAGACCCAGAGGAATGGTGCCCCCTATATATTTCCTGGTTATGGACAATTTTTTGGTCATTCACAACAGCAACAGACTGTTTCAGTTATGTTCAACGCAGTCAAATCGGGATGGTCAGTATTAGGGGTGCCCAAAATTGGTGCAAAATACCCACATTGTCTTTTCTCACTAACCTCCTTCATGATGTTGTCAATTAATTATTTATTAACATTAACATTAAACATTTATTTATTACAATTGATGTAGTAGATTTATATTCTGTCATCCCACATTCCATCGGGGAGGAATGGTTTTGTGATTATTTGTTTTCTAAGGGAATACCCCAGGACAAAATCAATATGTACGAACAGATTTTGGATATGGTGCTGAGAAGCAACTTTATCTTGTTTGACAATCAGTATTATTTACAAACACAAGGGGTTGCTATGGGTTCAGCATGTGAGGGGCTGTACGCCAATATCGTCATGTTGGAATAGGAAAAACGTACTTTAAAACAATCAACATATTTCCGATTTTGTCATATTTACATGAGGTATTTGGATGACATGTTTATTTTATGGGAAGGCCCTAGAGACCAAATTGTTGACTTCATTAACTATATTAACAACTCAACCTCCTTTTTGAGGTTCACATATAGTGTTAATGCATGTGAAATTTCCTATCTTGATATTCTGTTAAAGAAAGATCTGGAACAACAGACTTGTGGCTAAAATTTTCAGAAAAGAAACCTATTCCAATAGTTTTCTGCATTTCCACAACTACCACCCATTCACTCAGAAACATGCAGTTATTAAGGGGCAATTTGTGCGTGCAGCACGAATGGTGACAACTTGGATAGGTTTCACAAGAGAATGCCTGAACTTGAAGGAAATGTTCTTGAGAAGAGGTTATCCCCCCAATTTAATTGACAACATCATGAAGGAGGTTAGTGAGAAAAGACAATGTGGGTATTCTGCACCAATTTTTGGCACCCCTAATACTGACCATCCCGATTCGACTGGGTTGAACATAGCTGAAACAGTCACGGACACTGTTGTGAATGACCAAACAATTGTCCATAACCAGGAAATATATAGGGGCACCATTCCTCTGGGTCTGCAGTAATTAACTACCACACAAGTTTTTCAACTGTCTTCTCAAATGATGCATACACTATTAAAGATATTCTGTGTAAGAATTGGAATTTGTTGAGTAGTGGCACAGAATTTTTTAAAATCTTAGGAGAAAAACCTGTGTGTGTTTTCAAGAAGGACCCTAACTTGAAGAACATTTTCGAACATAATAATGATGGAATCTATATGAAGGGTCAGATGATTAAGTGCGGGGCATGTAAATTTTGCCCTTTGATTTTGGAAGTCAGTGAATGTGAAATTAATAGAACGAAAATAAAAATATCTAAGAGGTGTAGTTGTTTAATTGAAAGAGTGGTCTATTGTTCTTTATGTTCGTTTTGCCAATGTTTTTATGTGGGGAAGATGGAACGTAAGCTTAAAAATAGGATCAGCGAGCATCTTAGGATTATAAGGGATGCTAGTGAAGTGAATGCACTTGCTAGACACTTTAGTGAGCACAACAATCACCAGTTCAAATAATTTGTAGTACTTGAAGTAAAAAAAAGACATAATAGGGGGGGCAGCCTGGCCATATTTACTCGAAAATGCCGAGTTGCTATGGCAATTACGACTTGATGCCACTCATTGGCCAGGCTTAAATGGCAGCCTTTCCATGAGCAGTCTGCTTAAATTGAGGGCTCTTGAGAGGAGAAACATTCCCTTTAGATATGGATATGTTACAAATTTTTTTTTTTTTTTTTTAATGGCCTTCATACCTGGTATATGTACATGAAAATTACTCTTTGTTCCTAACGGATTTTTAACTGTATGCATATTTTACTTATATGTTTTTATATACATACATATTTTTTCAAAAGCATCTTAAAAGCATTTTTATATTTACACACATTTACATATTTATTCTTGTGTTTTTAATACATAGTTTAGGGTGTTGACATTTGCACAATCAGTTTTTATATGTATTTTTATATATTTTTATATTTGATATTTATACTGTTTTGTGCTGAAACATTTGTGTGTTTCAGACTTCTGTTCCAGAAGACTGTTTCAGACTTGGGAGTGGTTTTCACTAATCCAGGAAGTGATGTCATGTAAGATTTCCTATTTAAAACTGTTTACTTCCTTAATTCCTTAATTTCCTTGTATCTGATGAAGTTCCTGCTTTTATTTTTGGAACGAAAGCGCTTAATACCTTCTTGTTTGTCTGAATGAAGAAAGCATCCTTGTACTGAATTGTACTGAACTGGACGTGTTGACTTGATTTAAAGCACACATTGGGATATTTCAGGGTTCACTGGCTCTAATTGTCTGCATACTGCTTGTGCGAGGAAAATAATTAGCTCCCCATTCTCCATTCTTCAGACTTCAGGATTTGTCATGCCTCCTGCTTTGTTGTTAAGAATGTGAGAGATGGTTGCAGAATACTGCTTAGGTGTCAAGTGGGAAGAAAAAGAAATCTGATTAAGTTCCTGCTTTTATTTTTGGAACGAAAGTGCTTAATACCTTCTTGTTTGTCTGAATAAAGAAAGCATCCTTGTACTGAACTGGACGTGTTGGCTTGATTTAAAGCACACATTGGAATACTTCAGGGCTCACTGGCTCTCATTGTCTACATACTGCTTTTGCGACTATTTACTTGATGGTTTGCGCATTTTTTCATCTTTAACTAATTCTTTTCCTGTCGTTTAACCTGCTGGTACCATATCTTTTTAAAAATAAGTTTGGGTAACTAATAGGCCCAAACTTCAGGGGCAGTGTTCCTACCTGTGATGCCAGAGATCTTGTCTTGGGCAGCAGCAGAAGTTCTGGACAGCCCAGCTGATGAAGGGGGCAGTATGCAAAGAATTTACCTTTCTCAAGTGGAGGGAGATGAATCAGGCACTGGGACAACAGCTCCCTATATTGCACAGGCGGATAAAGCTAGCAGCCAAGGACTCCTGGCAATATATGACACTCACGTCACAAGAGAAAAAGGGTCCCTGTATGCATGCCTGTAATCAGCCTGGAATTGGGCTTTCTCCATGTTTAAGTCCTAGTGGACTGCAAGAATATAGAGATAAGTTAAGATATGCAACTCAGTTCTTAAATATACCAACAGTGTAACCATACTCTCACCACATGACAGAATAGAAAGGTCAGGAGGGAACACAGGGAGAAATTTCAATCTCTTCCCAATGAATTACGTCATGTGCAACAAAGGAAGATGCAGGAAGAGCTAAATAACTGGACTGAATGCTGGCAGCTGAGGTTCAGTGCAGACATGAAAAAAAATATGAAACAGGGCAAAGGTCAACAAGATAGTTCTCAGTTGGGATCAAATTAATCAAGAAGTCTGGTAACTAACTACATTCCTTTACAGCATTTCTGTGCACTAGAATTTTCAACCTGCAACCAATAAAACACAGTATTAAGTCTATAGGACCTATGTTCTGCAGTTTTGCCTCACTACACAGCATGTACTACTACAACTGAATGAAAATAAATGAATGTGCTCCCCTGCCGACCAATCGACACAAGAAACATACAAAAGTCTGTGGATGTTTTTTAAACTGATCAGACTGAAGTGACAAAACAAATGCTGCTCTAAAGAGGAAAAATAAAAACTGACCTTGGCCGCAATGGCTGCAGGAGTAATATGTGATGAAGAGCTATCTTCAGCTGAGGCAACTCCACTATCCTTCTTCTCTTCCTCCTCTTCTTCACACTGAACACCTTTGTCTTCTGTCTGTTTGTTGGGACTTGGATTTAATGGAGGGGACAGGGGAGGTGGCGGTGATGGCAAGTCTTCCAGTTCATCGTGAACTTCTTTTACTTTCACAATGGCATCCCGTAGTAGGTCAATGGCATGAGGCAATGCGGGCAGTATGAAGTGGAAACATTCCTGTACGAAGCAGAAAAAGTCTGAAAACAAGTACTGGTAGTAGACATATTTCTGAAAGATTTAGTGCATTTTTACTTAATGAACCTTAAGTTCACTAAGATTTCAATGTAAAGGTTACATGTATTTGGCCCTAAGAAAAAACTGCCAGAGAGATTTTTTCCTTCACATATATGTGTTGTTCACATTCTAAAATATTAAGTATAATTTTACTTATTTGCTTGGGTAGGTAGGCTCATCTGAAGACCCCATGACTCAAGAGCAAAGTACAAATGTTGAAGCAAGAAAATTATTTACAGTTTGATGCTTGCACAGCATAATATATACAAAATATTCCTCAATGAACTTTAAGCAGTATGTAATGCCTGTTCCAAAACACCTTAACAAACAGACCGAGAAAGTCATGAAACATGGCAATAAGAGAAAAAGAATAAAACCTGTGGGAAAGGGATGGAAAAATAATAAAAGGCACAATAAGAATGAAAGGAGTGTCTTCATTTCTCAATGGAAATATTTCACTAGTTTAATAACAGACTTGGACAGGGAAACAAGAGAAATGTTTAATGGATACCCCAAACACCTGGATTTAAGGGACCAAAGATTACAAAAGCAACACTATGGATACCTGCTTTAAGGACTGTAACTGCAACGGTGGTGCAGTGGTTAGCATTGTCGCCTCACAGCAAGAGGTTCTCCAGTTCGATCCTTGGCTGGGGTGCCTTCTGTGCGGAGTCTGCATGTCCTCCCTGTGGTGGCGTGGGTTTCCTCCGGGTCCTCCGGTTTCATCCCAAAGACATGCTGTAGGTGGACTGGACACACTAAATTGGCCTTAGGTGAGAATGTGTAAGTGTGTGTGCCTTCTGTGGAAGGTTGGGCGCCGGGCTGGCAACTCGACACTGTAAAACTCCACTGCCAGTCATGAGCGGACAGGTGATCCGCTGTGGCAACCCCTAACCGGGAAAAGCTGAAAGAAGAAGAAGAACTGCAATATTCCATGTGGGAATGTACAGAAAGTCCAAGGTTATATTGCCCAGTATTTACCCTTCTCAAAACTAGTATAACAGCAAGGTTATGTGTGTGGGAGGAGGGTGCAGAATGTCAGACTCCAGACATCAAGTGCTACAGTTGAGCTCTGCAAAAATGCTTGAAAGTTATAGCAACAAGTTTTGACTCAATGTTTTTCTGTCTGAACTAATAATAGTTTTTGAAGTGCTTGAACTCAGACTAGTGTGTTTCAGACATCTGAAAACAGGAAGCTCTGCAGTCATATTTTCAATGTATTATGAAGAAGACATTTTCTAGATGTCTAGTATGGTAATTACAAGGACCTGGCTTCTTAGTTAACAAAACAAAATGGAATGACGTGCGACTCTCTTAGAGCATAGGAAGGTGGAAGAACATTTCTTTTTTTTAAACAATTTTATTAGAAGTGCTGTTGAAAATACAATCAACTTATATAAAGAATGAACCATTTTAAATTATGTGAAAAAATGATCATATACAGAATTAATCAAATTTAACTATATACACATTTGTTCACCATAACTCTTAAATATCAGCTGAAATAGTTTCTATATATACAATATTTACTGTAAAATTAAATTATTTTGTAACAGTTCATAAACTTTGTTCCAGCTACTATAAGTAGAAGTATTCCTAGAACATCTATACTTGGTCAGTTTTTCCAAACAAAAAATTTCATTATGTAGATTTTTAAATTCTTGTAATGACAGAGAGGATTGTGATTTCCAATTCCTCGTAATTATTTTTCTGGCTATACATAATATTGACCAAACCAAAGGGTAATTGGATGCTTTTATACAATCTGGTACTGGAGTACTAAATAATATCAGAGATTTAGATAAAGCAAAGTTATCTGCAAATATTGCCTGCATAAAATCATTTATATCTTCCTAAAATGTTTTTAATTCAGTACAAAGAACATGAGACCAATCAGCATTCATTTGCTTATTACATCTCCAGCAATTTACATCTTTTTCTTTTTTAATTTTACTCATTAAAGGAGTAATAAAAAATCTATTCAAATATTTCCATGTAAATATTTTCCATTTGAGTGAGGAAGTAGTTAAACTTAATGATTTTAATATATTAGTTTTATCTTTATCTGTAGGAAGTTGGCCATTAATGGAATAGAAAGAATTCCAATAACTGTCAGGGAAAACATCTAAGTCAGACTTTATAGCCTTATATATATATATATATATATATATATATATATATATATATATATGATAATATGTTAGTATTTGGAGAGATACTTTGAATTGGTAAAATTATATATTGTATTAAATTGGAGTATTACTTTCTTTGTTGTTGAAGACATTAATTCAATATTACTTAGAATAAGCTCCATTCCTTCTTGCAAATCTAACCAAAATAGGGAATCAAATTCAATATTGAGAGAATTAATTGATTTCAATTCATTGTTAGACATCATTTGGTACCAAAAAGTAAATTTTTTCTGTTGAAAAGTGGACATTTTTACAGAATTCAATGTAAAAAGAATTCCTTGTGTGTAGGCTATAGGAAAAAGAAGAAATGACCAGTCTTTATATATATTATGTTTAAGTATAAAATTTTTAAAGGATTTTAATGAGTGTTAAATACTTTTAAATTTTTGAGAAGAGAAAACAGAGTCTGATCTTTCAGAATCCATATAGAGGGGTTATTTATAAATGATATTTTTTGTGAATTATTATTTAATGTGTCCACCATTAAAATTTCTATTCATTTTTTCCATTTAGCTTTATATATTAAAAGAGAGACTGTTTTAATCATGGATGAGATTGAGTAAAATTCTAAATTTGGCATAGCTATGCCCCCATTATCCAAATTTTTCATATGATGTGTTATTGCAATTGTGGGTTTATTTGGGTACCATAAAAAATATTTAACCTGTTTTTTTTTAATTATCAAATTAGGGGGTGGTAAAGAAATTGAATAATATAAAGTATTTTAGGAAGTAAAATCATTTTAATAATAGTGAGTCTTTCATCCATGGAAAAATTAATTTTATTCCATCGTTTAATCAAATCTTCCATTGTTGTTAGATTTTTATTATAATCAATTTGTGTGATACTTTAATATTTTTGGCTATTACAATACCTAGATAGAGAAATTGATCAAATTGTGTTAGATAGTCTTTATATTCATCTTGAAGATTAAATTGCTTTGATCCAATTAACAGAATGCGTGTCTTATTATTGTTAGAGGTTAGACCTGATTTTATTTGAAAGAGATTCATGTGTCTAAAAAGAGCTTGAATAGATGATTTTTTTAACAGCAAAGGTTAGAAGAATATTATCTGCAAACATTTGTATTTTAGAAGATAACTTGGAATTTAAGGTATAACCTACTATATCATCATCCCATCTGATTAAATTTGCCCATGGTTCCATAATTAAGGTGAATAATAAGGAGGTTAGGGGACATCCTTGTTTAGTGCCCTTAATTATTGGTATGCTCTGAGAAATACTAGTGCCTATTTTATTGTATGCTAGACTACCTTTATAAAGCTGAGAAATGAGATTTATAAAGTTATAGAAGAAGTTTAGCTCTTCTAAAAGGGTGAATAAGTAGTCCCAATTAACTGAATCAAATGCACAGTTAATGTCTAAACTAATTAATGTTAGATTTTTATTTAAATGTTTAACCGATTCAATCAAAATTAATGTTCTTTTAATGTTATCACAATAATTCCTATTTACTATAAATCCTGTTTGATCTTCATCTATCAAATTTGGTAAAATATATTTTAATCTGTCTGCATTTATGGACATGAACGTTTTGTAATCTATATTAAGTAAAGAAATGGGTCTATATGAAGAACATTTGGTGGGGTCTTTATTAGGTTTAAGTATGGGAGTAATAAAAGTATATTTCGAAGAGGGTGGGATTTTGTTAAATTTTTTTGAGATATTGAAAACTTCATGTAATAAATTTAGAGCTTTATTATGCAATATTTTATATATTTCTGGTATAATGCCATCATTACTTGGGGCTTTATTACGTTTTAATTTGTTAATTTGTGTTTGAATGTCTTTAAGAGATATAGGTTTGTCAACAGTATTTTTTGTTGTATAGATGATCTTTTGTCAGTATATTAATAAAGGCTCTAATTTCTTCCTTTGGATCAATAGTATTAGACTTTTGATTAATATTATTAAAAAAACTCCCTAAATTCAGATAGAATGTTATGCAAGTTTGAGACCATCTTTTTTTTTGGGGGGGGGTGAAAATATTTCATTGATGTGGTTAATTTTGTTTAGTCTTTTAGTTTTGTTTGCTAGCAACTTTAATGATTTAGGATTTGTTGTGAAATTTATTAGTTTAAACATTTCTAGAATTATTTTTGTTTTATGATTTAGAATTTCTGAATATTTACTATTTAAAGAATGTATTTCTTTTTGTTTGTCAGTTATATATTTTCCTTTGTTTTGATTAAGCTTTAAATTATCTAATTTAAGTTGTATATCAGTTCTTTTTCCCATAATTTCCTTTTATTTTGATACCAACTTATAATTTTCCCATATAAATATGCTTTTAAAGTATCCCAAATATATATTTCTGATATGTTATTGGTGTTAAGCTCTATAAAGTTTTGAATTGCTAATGAAATAAACTCTTTAAATTCTTTAAATTTTGTAATGTATGCATGGATTTTTTTATTTGAATATTATAGTTATTATTGAGTATATCAAAAGATATAGAATAATGGTCAGAAAGAGGACAATATATTACTTTTGTTTTGATTAGGGAGTCTGTTAAATCTTTAGAAACCAAAACTCTATCTATTCTAGAATGTGAGTTATGCCTATGAGAATAAAATGTATAAAATAACGAATTTGGGTCAGCAAAATTATTAATGTTTTTTAGTAAGAATAGATCAATAAAATCCTTTAACCTTTTTGCAGAAGTTGAAATTTTCCTTTTACCTTTATTAGTAGAGTCATTAGAATCAAGAATACAGTTAAAATCTCCTGCAAGTATTATGTTTCCTTTTGCAAAATGAACAATTTGGTCCAAATGTTATCTAACTGTATTAGTTCCTATACCTGGAATCCAGTATATATTGACTAAAGTATACATTTTTTTATTTAATTCTATAATTATAGCACAAAACATTCCTTTATTATTTTTGTAAATGTCAATAAGTTTAGGCAAGGGTATTGAATTATTGCAAATAATAGCACTCCTCTCTTTTTTTGAGAGTGTTCTAAGCTAACCAAAACAGAATAGGATTTATTATTAAGTTTAGATATATCTACAGATAAGTGGGTTTCTTGTAGAAATACTAGTTGCAATTTATGAAGCTTAAGGTATTTAAACAAATTTCCTCTCTTACTTGGATTATTCAGCCGTGGTGGTACAGCGGTAGCGTTGTTGCCTCACAGCAAGAGGTTCTCCTGTTTGATTCATGGCTAGAGTGCCTTCTGTGTGGAGTCTGCATGTCCTCCCCGCAGTCGAGTGGCCTCCGAAAGACTTGCGTGAATGGGCGTGCCTTCAGAGGCATTGGGCTGGCAACTTGGCACCATGCAAAATCTACTGCCAATCATTAGTGGACCGGAGTTCTTCTGTGTCGGCCCCTAACCGGGAAAAGCCAAAAAGACTAACAACAACTTGGATTATTCAAACCATTGGTGTTGATTGATATACCTTTTATTACTGACATCTTAGATTAAGTTATATGCAAAATATATTAACCATCGAGATATATAATTATAATAACTTATAGGAATACTATACATTTTCCAGTTGGATGGAACAAAGTTACTAATCAGATAATTTTGAATAAATGTTCTATTCATATTAATGGTGAACATTAATAAAACAATTAAAAAACATTTGTTATAACCAAACTTTCTAATATTTACAAACCAGTCCCTTCTGGAGTTTAAAACTCCCAATTTAGGTGACATACTATCACCTAAATTAATCCTCAAACTAATAGCAACATCTAACCAGATCCTGTCTTAATAAATGATGTTAATCTTCAAACAGAGAATATTTGAGCTTCCTATTATTTTATATGAGTTGAGTAAAGATAGAACATTTACTAATACATCTATTATATTTAAAAAAAACTCGTTATCATGAGAAGATCTTCTAGAAAATCTAATTAATTACTAACCACATAAATACATTTAAAACAATAAAATATAAATAAGCATTCCTTTACACTAAACATATTTATAACTTTAACTAACATTTGCTACATTTGTATTCCATTTCTAATTACTATTTCAAGTTATTGAAGTATATGACATTACACAGCTTTTCTATACTTTCTAAATTGTATTTAACCTAGAAAGTAAGTGAAAAAAGAAATTCATAATAAAATGTAAAACTGTCATATACATTCTAGATAATGCAAATATTAATCATAATTTACTATATTTGAATGTAAAGAGATGAATTTAAAATTCTTCAAAAAATAAAATATTTATATACCATGTACCAAGCTATGTATTTTTGAGTTTATAATCCAAAAAGATTCTGAGTGATGCCAATTGAAGTATCTTCATTTATTGTTACTGTTGTCAGATGTTGCAGGAATCTGGATGTAAAGAATTTAAATGTCTCTGTATTTATTCATTGCAAAGTTCTTTCTTCAGTTCCAATGTTGGTAAAGGAGAGTTAGATTTACTTTAAGATTTTTATTAACATTACAATTTAATCAGAATGCTAAGATTTATTAATCTAGAATGGCAAATATTACATAAAAGTAACTGTGGTATTTTTACACACTTTCCTATTAAAAACAAATGTATTAAGACAAGATCAAAAAGCTCCCACTTGTAACTAGTTAATGCCCAATTGACTATGAAAATAACCTCCCTATTCCTTTTGTATATTACCTGAAAAATGCATCTAAACCTAATACTAACTTTGGCTAAAAGCTCAGCAAAAAGTTCTTACTAAGCTAATAATGTGGTCACTATCATAAAAGTGTATGGTGCTTTGCTGCGAATCTTAGTGTGACTGAAAAGAGCACTCCTATCTCTTAAGTGTACTTATTTTTGTCAATTTCCCAAAAAAAAATCTATTCTACATTAAGGATATGTCTGTTCATGTAGTGGTGTAAATAATCTAGTTACTTTTTTGTTGTTGTGTCTTTCGGCTTTTCCCGGTTAGGGGTCGCCGCAGCGGAACTCCGGTCCGCTAATGATTGGCAGTAGATTTTTACATGCCGAGTTGCCGGCCCTGATGCACAACCTGCAACGAAGATACGCCCATTCACGCATGTCTCCACACAGAAGACGCTCTAGCTGAGAATCGAACAGGACAACATCTTACTGTGAGGTGACAACGCTACCGCAGCAGCACCACCGCAGTACTGAATGTAAAATGTGTGTGGATTTCAAAGGTGTTGGTAGTAATAAAGAAGGTGAAATATTTCATCAAACGTACTATTTCTTAATATTTCTGGTGCCATATGTTTAACAGCCCCTTGAGTATCTTAATATTACCTATGTAACTATACATCAGTTCATATTTGAAATGTGATATCTATTGCATATTTTTACCTTTGATAATGATGAAATTCTTAATTAGGCCCAGAAAAAAATGATATGTAAGAGATGATACTAGTGGTTCTGTATGATCTCATTGATCTGAAAGTTATTTGATACATAAGTGATAATCTGATAGGGATGTATAAGTCTATTTCATTCTTACCATAATATATCGGGATATTTTTTCTATGAGAATAAGTAGCTGTGTTCCTAGATTCTGTAATGCCCATGTGGTTGTAACCGGTCATCTAAAATATATATTCAACAATAATAAGAATTTCTATGAAATTCTCTTCCTAATTCCTTCTGACATCTCCCAACACCTTTCTTTTTGCCTACTAAAATTAAATTTTATATCAACAATGTATATCTCTATATGCAGGATTTGTTGCCTTTCTTTGTTTCTTTGACTTATCCTACGAGTCATATTTTATTGATCTTTGTACGCAAAGATATGTATTTAAAAACAGCAAACAAAATGATAACAACATGAGAGATTTTATAAAGTTAGAGCCAAATGTAAATAAACCTTTTTGGAATTCAGAGTTAGCCTAAACACATTGCTGCAAGGTACTCAGCCATAAATGTGTATAACATAACATAATACTGGATCTGTATCTGTGTAATGTGATGATGTTGCAGTCCGAGTGAAATGTGTATGCTAAATCACCATGTGCCCATTTATCTGGAACAACCCCCAATAATTCCTCTACATATCAAGTGAATCTTGGAGTCTCTCAGTTGTGTATATTAGCTAGACAGTCTACAACACATCACTGTAGAGACCCAAAGTATCATGTTCCTCTACCAAAAATAAATAATATGGTCAACAATAAGATGGAGGGAACCACATATCATCAAGGTAATACAGCTGTGCCTTAATGGTACCAACATTTGTAAAGAAAATGGACTGGGATGTCAGAAGGCACTAGTCCTTAATGGATAATACTAATGTACCTTCATAGCACCAACAATAATACTAGTATCAGGGGTAAGGGAAATCCTAGCTGTCAGGAATATTACTCTTTTGCCATAATGACATTTAAACTATTACAGGATTCAGAAGTATGGGGAAACAGTGTTTAAAGGGAAAACAGCATATATGCCTTAAAAACAAGTACCATAATACGGTTGTTAGGATAGAAGAAAGCATTACCCACCAGGGAGTACTCTAAACCCTTATGCCTTAAAGGCAGGTTTACTAGTACCAGGATTATGTGTTGAATATCCAATAGACAAAAATGGCAAACAACTCAACGACAGGAACAGAAACTGTAATCTGTGTTTGTATGTGTGTACTTGCTTATGTACGTGTAAGATTATGCATGTGTGTGTGCATGTGTGTCCGTGTACACGTGCATGCATGTGAGAGTGTGTGTGCATGTGCATGTGAGTGCCTGCTCCAATGTATGCTTGCTTAAGTTAGAGAGAGACTGAGGAAAATATACCTGTATCTACATGATGTGGTAGTGGTTAACTACCATGATGTATAGTACATCAATGAACTGATTGTCAGGGTAATAATCACCAGATACAAATACATCCCAGAAACAAACACCATCACAGAGACAGGGACCATGAAACTAAACCCCATGCATTTGCTTTTCTCCCAAGCTTCACCCGCTTCACCACGGCAACACCAAGTCAGCAAACCAGCATATAGAGAAATGATCTCAAATCAACCACTGTATATGAAACAGCCTTCTCAAATCTATAGAAGGAGGGACACAATGAGCCCCAACATAACATCCGCGATCCACCAAATGAAAATCACATAACAAAAACACAATACGCTCACCTATAACTTTCAAACTCCTAAGAATCTACAACCTTTACTTTTCACAAATCTAAAGCATTTACTAAGCAGCATTTATTTATTCCAGGCGAGCTATTTACAGCCAACTAAAAAAATAATCAAAATAAGCTACCATTATAGCCATTCTGTTCATCAAGTACACAGCACCAGGATATCCACAGATTACTACAAATGATACAATGAAATACACAAACAGGAAACAAACAAGAAGCATAACTAACAAAGTATATTAAGCTAAATTTAAGAATAGGGATATATTTCTATAGAAGACTACAACCATCACTTAAGCATAATTCTAATATAAGAAAAATAGCTTAACTAACAATATAATAACTAAATAATAAAGCTCACCTGGAAATCCGGTTTCTTTTCCCCGACTTATAGGGTCACAGTAACTTAAAGCTTGTAGATTCAGTTAAGATTTTTATCTTTGAATCAGAGATTTTTGATGACAAAAGGATTTGAAGAGTGATATATTTTATCTGTTACTTTTTAAGAATTGAATACAAGTTATTTTTTTAGCTTCTTTTTAGGATCAAAGGTATTCCAGGAGTTATCTGCAATTCTTTTAAGGCTAGTATTTGCCCATTCCATGTCTTCAAGTCTTTCTATTAATTTGTTATTTTTAATGAATAAGATGGCAGAGTCTAAATCTTTAAATATTTTATATCCACTTTGAAGGAAGATTTTTCGTCTTGCAGGGAATAGCAAATGTGTTTTTATATGCTTTTTCTTAAGTTCTTTGAGTAAAGGCAGAAAGATTTTTCTTTTTGAAATCACAGCTGGAGAATAATCATCACCAAATCTAATGACTTTATCTTTTATTTTGATTGGTGATTCTGCCCATTCTTTCTTTAATACCATCCCTTTGTCATGAGAAGAAAAAAATTTCACAATGACAGATTTAGTAAAATTAGATTTGTTATTTTTAGCTGTTACCAAGGATCTGTGTGTCCTTTCGATACCATATGAAAAAGCCTCTGGAAGTTCCAAAATTTCAGGTATCCAAGAAGAGAGGAATTCATCATATCAGTTCCTTCTATGTTGTCAGGTAAGCCAAATATTCTTATGTTGTTTCTTCGTGCTCTATTTTCAAAATCATCCACTTTTGATTGAAGGGTGTTCTGTTTTAATAGAAATTCAATGTTATGCTCATTTTCTGAGTTCTGACGTCTATGTCATTCAATGCTGTTTCTGTTGAGTAAGGTCATCGTGTATAAGATCCATTTATTGCGTACATTTCTCCTTAAAGTTGTCTATTTTCATATCCATTTTATCTAGTTTTGTTGAAAGTTCTTGTAGGTTAGTTATTAAGAATTGAAGTTCTTTTTTAAAAGTTGATTCTCGATGTGAAAATTTATTGCAGCTCATGTTCTGCTGCTGAATATTTCTTGAAAGTATCTGACAGGAAAATGTAATATTTATAAAAAAATATATATATTATCCTAATGTTTAGTCTTAAAAATTAGTTTAAAACAAAAAAATCCAAAATTAGGATAGATATTTAAAATTCCAGTCAAAAAAGGTCTTTAAGACAGAGCTAATAAAAAATGCTGCTACACGGTGGACATCTTGGCCATGCCCCTCAGGAAGAATATTTCTGTTGGATTTATGTTCTAGACACAAATACAAACTGTGTCACTTATATGACATGTCCAGACCTGTCACTACAAAGATGTGTAATACGAGTTTGGAAGCCCACATTATAAGAAACACATACCTCTTTCTGTGGAACAAAAATCCAGGACCGAGAGTTAAAATGCATGAAAAATATGCCAAATGGCAATTCTGACAAATTAATAACCCTGACAAAGAATAAAGGTTCTGTTAAGGGAATATTGTATATCAGTGGAAAATAAATTGCTGCGGAGTAAAAGCAGGTTAGCTGAATGTGCTGGAAACAAAATAAAATTAAACAATTATTTTATTTTTATTTTATTGACATTTGTTAACCAGGTTGGTTCAGCTGGGCTTTGGGCCCATTTTCAGTGGAGACCCGAGGAGAAAAGCTCCAAGTACATCAACAATTTACAGTAATAAAAAATCAAACAGTTACAGCAAAAAAAAAAAAATTAAACATTAGAATAAAAGCATGATAAGAGATGGTTTTACCACAAAATAATGAGAGAGAATAGGCAGAAAAAATACAAACACAGAAAATATTTATATATTTACATCAAGAGTTTAGATAAGCAGTATAGGTGGCAACATTTTAGAAAGTATCCATAATAGAGACATATTTAAGTAGTAAGATGGAGACTAAAGACAACAGATTATAGATATCTTTACAAAATCTTATGCAAAACAGTTTGGCCCCACAAAAGGGGTGGCAAGTTGTCCTACTGATATCCAGGTAACCCCAGATACTGGAATCAAATTAGATTATATTGAAAAAGAACTGTGCAAACTGGATCCAAACAAAGTGCAGGGAGGAGACAGAATAAGTAATAATGACCTGAGAACACTTAGGCAAGAACTTACACTACCATTATTCCTATTATTCACTAGGTCATATAAATATGGGGAGTTTCCTCAAGATTGGAGGTATGCACATATTAAACATGTCTTTAAGAGAAAGGGGAGTAGGACAAATCCAGAATCATATAGACCCTTAAGTCTAATTTCATGTTGTGGAAAAATAATGGAGAAAGTAATACTGGATAGGTTGGGACTTGAAACCATATATCAGTATGCATATGTTGAAAATAGATCTATTACCACCTGTAACATGATGTTCTATAACAATATAATAATAGCTATGAATGAAAAATTGTGATGCGATTTATATAGATTTAGCTTCAGCATTTGACAGGGTCATACACAAAACACTGATCAATAAATTAGTACAACTAAGTATCGATGTACTGTTGATAAGATGGATAGATGCTTGGTTTACAAATAGGACATGTCAAGTATCACATACCAACTGGACAGGTGAAATCCTTGGTTACAGTCAAGGTGTCCCACAGGGCCCTGTCCTAGACCCTTACTTGTTTAGATTGTATCTTTCAGATCTTACTTTTTCATCTGAGGTGTTCTACAGTCTTGATACTGATGACATGAAATTGGGTAAACTGATTACAAGTGTTACAGATAAGGCATGTCTGCAAAATTATTTGACTAAATTGACCATTTGGGCACAGTAGAATACTATGTTGATAAATACATCAAAACTAAGCATATTAGATTTGGGAGACAAACGGAAAGGTGAATATTTAGTACAGCACACAGTGATTGAAACTTTAGACTCATTTAAGGAAGTGGGTATATGGGTAGATTCAGCTATGAATTTTTCTAATCATATCAACCAATTGGCCTATGATAGTTATAGAACTATAGGTTGTATAAAAAGATTTATAAAGTCTAGCAAATCAAACATAATGAAGTCATTGTTTGTTAGTTACATTACACCCAAACTTGAGTATGGAATAACAATATGGAAACCCTATAGAAAAACAAGTATGAATAAACTGGAAAGAGTACAACGGAAATCCACCAAGGGTATCCATGGATGTGAAAATCTACATTATTATGAAAGACTAAAATATCTGAACTTGTACAGTGTCTCTTACAGATATTTAAGAGGAGATCTCATTCATGTATATAGGATATTTAGGGACAACTACCTCTGTGAATGTTTGGGGTTATCAAAAAGTATTAGAGAATCATCAGATAACCTATGTAGAAGATTCTATAGGAATGAGAAGTGTACTAATTGGTTCTCTGACAGAGTAGCTGATGCTTGAAACAGACTACCAAATTACATTAAAGCAAGTACTAGTTGCCTGGACATTTATTATGGGAACAAGTGTTTTGGTATACTGGCAAGCTAGAAGGGGATTAATGCCCATGCCTGAAACATTTGTATGTATGTAAGACAGGTATATGCGAGGGGTGAATGGGAGGTTAGGGTGGGGCCTGACAAGGACACATTTTGGAGTTAAGTAGATGAAGTTTGAGTTTTTCCTTAAAGTGGGATGGGTGAATGATGATACAAATGTCTCTAGGAAGTTTGTTTCAGGCTTGGGCAGTGGAGTGTTTGTATAGGAGTTTGCCTACTGTTTTTTTGAGTTGGTAGATGTGAATAAGTTGTTGATTGGAGGTTTGGAGAGTCCAAGGAGGGGTATAAATAGAGATAAGGGAAGAGAGGGCAGGACAGTATGAAGGTTTGTAAAGAATGGAGTGTAACATTTGAAGTTGTGATAGCAATAGTAGGTGGGGGAGTTCAAGCCAGTGTAGAGAATTTAGGGAAAGGCAGTGATGTGAGATGCATGGGGAGCTTGTGATAAATCTAGCTAGCTTATGGTATGTTTGTTGATCTTTGTTTAGGGTAGTAGTTTGGATGTTGCTGAGTACTGGGGCAGCATATAGAAGGGAGGGGAGAAGAAGAGCTTGTGTGAGGGAGAGTCTGGAATTTGCAGTTAGGAATTTTTTATTGCGATACAATAAACCAAATTTCTGGTGTGTCTTTTTTATACATTGAAGTATATGCAAATTGAATTTGCGTTCATCATCAGTGATGACCCCAAGGAGTTTAGTGCGAGCTTCTGGTTTGATGATAGTGTTATTTGAGGAGGCGATAGTAAAGGTAGTTTTGTGGTGGTTGAGAGATTGGGGAAAAAATAATAATAGTTTGGTCTTTTTGGGGTTAAGGATTAGTAGGTTACTGGACAGCCACTGTTTAGTGGATAGGAAGACATGTTGGGTAAGTGCATGGAGTTCAGAGATATTGTCAGAGATGGAAATGAGAGTAGAGTTGTCTGCATATTGGATGGGGGAGGAGTTTTTACTAGAAATTTAGAAATCATTGGTAAAGACATTGAAAAGCAGGAGACCCAGGATGGAACTTTGTGGTGCTCCTGTTGGGATAGGTATGAATGGAGAAGAGGAGGAAAGCCATTTAACAGACTGCTTTCTATAGGATAAGTAATTGGATAACCAGGCAAAAGTGGAAGAGGATAGGTTAAGGTTAGCAAGTTTAGAAAGCAGTAGGGGATGGGAGACAGTATCAAAAGCTTTGGAGAAGTCGAGGAAGAGACAAAATATGAGTTTGTTATTGTCTAGGGCCTCAGCAATAGTGTGGGTGAAGGATAAGAGGGCAGTAGTTGTGCTGTGATTGGGATGGAATCCATGTTGGGTGGGAGTGAAGGTTATACTGAAGGAGGTAGTTGAGAAGTTGTGAGTAGATACATTTTTCGAGAATCTTAGAGAGGGGGGATAGGATAGCTATGGATCGGTAGTTAGATGGGTCAGTAGAATTACCACCTTTATGTAGGGGAATTGTGTAGAATGATTTCCATAGGGTAGGGACAGTAGATTTACATTTACAATTTATATGATTCAAAAGAACTGAGGACTAATTTGGGGTTCTAAATTGTGCTTATCTTTTAGCTAAAGAAGTGGGGAATTCTCTTTTTCACAATTTGACCTTAACAGGTCAATGGGTAATAACAAGAAAGGAACATTCTGCAAAACAACTTGAATACACAAATGAGCTTCTGTCTGCTGGTAAGCATGCATAGGAGAGACAGTTCAAAATAGGTCCATGGTTCTTTCTTTTCAAACGTTACAATCAGTATGAATTCAGTTCCTCCAGTTGTTAGTATTCAAGCTTCCTTGACCTAGTGGAGGCACAATCATGATAAACGATAAATGAATGCTAGATAGAGTTAAACAAAGTCAAAACTTTTAGTCTGCAATTATAAAGGGGTTCATTTATGAACTAGACTGATTGTCCATCTCATATTCAAAGTTGTAATGATGTTAAATAAAAATGGAAAAAAAAAATCTGATTATGGCTGTAAAATATGAGTAAAAAATATGAGAATGAAAATCAGAAGCAAAGTGAAATGGAGAGAGATCAGAATCAATTTTGCATGTGGAAGCAAGATAACTAGATATGAGAAGGGCAACTAAAACTGTTGCAAGGGGGTCTTACCATAACAAGAGACTATCAACAAAAAAAAACATTCCTGTGGTGGTATAACAAATACGTTAGCAGTTTAAATCTATATTTCTACAGTAGAAACATAACACTCCTGGGATGAATGCATTTCTGAGCTCAGGATTAGGTTATCACATATGGCTGGGTCATACTCCTTTTCATTAAAAATACAAGACTGCTCATGTTATCTTCAGTTATGTGGCCAATTAAGTTGCAAGTAATCAAAGGCTGCAATCAACAAAAGCAATTGCACAAGCACATTGTTTTATGGCAGGCCAAAAACTAATTCTGCACAGGGATGGTGGCCTAGTGTCTATTCTGACACAAGGGTTTCTGTTAATGATCTCCAGTATGTTGTTGTGTATTCTCACACAGCTGACACAGTTTCTTAGGGGAGGAGCCCTTAAGCATTCTAACAAAGGGGCAACCGTTCCAGGCAGCCGGACACACAGCAAGGTGGTAATCTGTAATGATCCTTCCTTTGCACCATGTTCTCACTCATATTCCCAATAAACATAACATTGCAGTTGCCGGTGCAATTCTGTCTGTAAGTTCAACACATGGGTTTGCACATTTTGTCAAATAAAATGGTTCAAAAGCAGACAAAGCAGTATGAATTTAAGAGTATTTGATATACTTGACATATAGAAAGCATTATCAAAGTCCAGTTCATAAGGAAAGATTTTTCTGCATCAAATTGCTTGAACTGTTACTATGATCAGCTAAGTAACTGGCAGACCTTCCTGAAATCTTCATATTGTATATACATCCAGTGCTTCAGTGATGTAAGCATTTCTGATAAATATCTTTTTCCACCCATTTTGCTCAATATTTTGCAACTAAAATATGCAAGCTGAACTGAATTATGGTAAATGTTGATCTAAATTTGATACAAAGGGAAACTGAGCTTCAAGGAAATGGTATGACCTTATTTCATTCTGATTTATGCTTTAGACATTGGGTACAGAAAAAGCAGTATATTTGCCAGTGAAACCAATCTATTTTCTTGAAGAAGCAAATGTAGCCTATACTGAAAATGCAATTTGTAGCACGCATTAAGAAACCCTTCAAAAGGAATGGATTTTGAGTCTGTGAAACAGTGGGATGAAGCCTTGACAATGACCTAGATTACCTGTGATAGAGGAGTGACCCAGGCAGTAAAAGAACTTGTTGGGAATGGTGCGAGTGGCTAATGCCATCTTGTCCACCCAGGGGAACAGAAGTTGTCCAACGCGGCTGACATATGGTGAAAACTGAGTGCAAATGTATGCAGCAAATGGAGAAAGAAATGCTCTGGTCTGCCAAACAGCAATTTTAGCACATGCAGAAAAGCATGCATGTTTCAGTGGAACTGTATTAAACACACCTATTCAGTGGCACACACAAAGATGTCAAGAGAAGTAAAAACTAAGCAAAATATGTCATGATCCCATCAGCGGATTGTGGTTCTCTCCAGTATCATTACCTTCCTCTTCTAGTGCCCTCAGATGCATGGAAAGAGGAAGTAAATGAACAGGCCTAACAGAGGATGAGAACCTGATGGGCATGAGGAAATGATAGTGACCCACACACACACACACACACACACACACACACACACACACACACACACACACACACAAATTGGGTTTTGAGGAATAAAAACTTTTCTGAATGACAATGGATAAATCATCCCAAAAATACCATTTAATTTAAAAATGTAAGACTCAATGGCGACTTCTAGTCAAGACTGCATTTTGGCAGTACAAAACTGAAAGTCCTTTGTCTTCCATTTTAGCCTAAAACAACTTAAATTGCACCATTTTAATTGAGTTATTTTTTGGAATAATGAATAATAAGCTAAACAACAGTGCAGCATAAGTCAAAAACAGCTGGAGAAACAATCTTCTGTTTCGCAGCACTGTTTTTGACCCAAACAAAGAATGTATGCTGGGGAGGAAAACATTTTAGAAAAGATCTGTAATTATCACCAACTTGTAATATCACTGTTTGTTGCTTAAGGAGCAAAATGACAACTTTAAAAACAAAATTCCACAATTCTTCGATCTATAAGGAGGTGCTGAAGACATTAAGCTACTGAACAGTGGTGAAGGACACAAAGAAAAGAAAGAACAGTTTTGACAGTGGCTGAGGAATAAACTTTTGCAGTGAAGACTTTGTGTTCACAGCCAATGGCAGAACCCCAACAACTCAATCACCGCCATATTTCATATGCTGAGTACCAGTATCTGAATGGACTACATTTCCTCCATAAAAGATGTGCTGAAAATGCACTCTGGCCTGAAGATTTCATTTCTAACATCCTTGAACATCCAACCACGGCTTGGCATTGTATACAATACAAGAATTTGGTGATTCTCTTAACTACCCCCCAGTAATGAAGTACAAGAATGTAGTCATATGTACATATTTTGAACTAGTCCCAGGATGATGTGGTTGCATTGTGTTAGGTGTATTTTGTGCAAGCAGA
Organism: Protopterus annectens; assembly: GCF_019279795.1. Lineage (NCBI taxonomy): Eukaryota > Metazoa > Chordata > Ceratodontiformes > Protopteridae > Protopterus > Protopterus annectens. The sequence continues at coordinate 209,470,714 of NC_056737.1, read as the reverse complement.
AGATAAGAAGGGATTACTACATTCTGAGAGGATGGATGCAACTCTTTAAAAACAGGCACCTGCAGCTTGTCCCTGGGTAGACCTGACCGCTACAGTACAAGAGGCAAAGTGCAGCTTTCTTAAGCATATCAACCTAATAAGCCTCATTTAAAGATTAATAAAGATTGGTTGACTTGATCTTCCGGTGATGGATTCTGAGTTATTATACAGCTACCAGACCTTGCCTTTCACAGACTCAAGGTATGAAACTTTTCTCTTTAATTAAAATAATATGAAATTCATAGTTACAGTAATGGCCTTGTCAGGTCTGAGACCACAAAGTGTAAGATGGTCATTGCCTTGTAGCTTTTCCCGATATTTTCAGGTACCTTTTCAAGCTGCCCTCTCCCTTTAATAAGGCAGTGGTATGAAACGATCCCAGTGAGAAGCCCTGAGGATATCCCTTTTAATGTGTGCAATGAAACTCCCTACCTTGGAAGGTAATATACTGGCTAAGGTTATTTAACATTGATCCATTTGCACAAATGTGGTTATGCTAGGATGGACTTTGTATATTAACTAAAGTGCTGAGTTTGATGCATTAGCTACAGAAATGATGGACTCCAAAACTTATATAAATATACACCCTATATATGATTTTTGGTACCAAGATAAAAGGGTACTGTACAAAGGGACAGGGGTGATGCATCATGAGGAACAAAAGGGATGGTAGTTCATCCTTAAAAGCTGTTGGCTTTCACTCAGGGGGCTGAAATAATGTTATTTATTTAAGAAAAAGTTACAGATCAGGTCTGATTATGATAAAAAGTCCACTGTGTTCCTCAACAGAAGAAAGAAATAAATGCTTGGGGGGGTGGTGGTGGATGAAACAGCTAAAGTAAAACAAGTTGTACAAGTACTCAGATAAGATCTGTAAATATTTTCTCCCAAAATATAAATGATTTCTCTAATCCAACAAAAAGTTACAAGACCCCAAGATGTGTTAAAAGACAAAGAAGTCTGATATGAATTGCCTCCAATAGAAATATTTCAGCCCATATGACCACCTAACACTGCACCAGGAGATGGAAAGCACATATCAGTGGCTATTTTAAGAAGGAATAAGTTGCATTTTAGGTTATTAAATAGAATGAGAGAAACAGCAAGGCAAATCACAACACAGGTGCAGCACATGCAACCATGTGATTACGCACCAAATTCACAAAAAAGTCAACAAACCTTTGTTAAGCACCTTTTAGCACTGCTAAGTTCTAGTCTCATATATCAGAAGTCACCACAGAACGCCATCTGAAGCATTTCACAGCTTTAAAAAAGTCAACCATTTTCAATAATAATCTCCTTGTGTAACTTTTAGACCTAAAGATGGTGGCCCCCTCATGAAATTAGTACAATACTTTTGCTTAGGGAAGCAGAAGGTTATAAAATGAGCAGTGATAGAAAGGTCACTCAAGTAGTCAATTTTTGCTGACATTCGGGTGTTAAAAGTGTCATTCTTGCTTGAAATTAAATAATGATCAGGTTAGACACCTGTGAGGTCAAACAGCAGAAGCCCCGGAGTGGCAGCAGATAAAATATGCTAATCTTCAGCAGCTTGTCCGGATGGTTCTGCTGCATTTGTCATTTCAGAAAACAGTAGCAAGAACAAAAATGAAGACAGTTACAATAGTTCAATGGCTACAGTGAAGGTACCCCAAAATGTCAATGATAAGAATGCAGGCCTCCAATAGTTCCCTGACAAAAAATGAAGGTACCCCAAAATATCAATGATAAGAATAAAGGCTTCCAATAGTTCACTGACAAAAATGAAGGCATTCCAACAGTTAAATGAATACAATGAGGGTACCCCAAAATGTCAATAAGAATAAAGGGTCTCCAACAGTTCAATGACAAAAAGGAAGGAATGCCAATAGTTCAATGATCACAATGAAGGTTCCCCAAAATTTCAACAATAAGAATGAAGCCCATCCATCAGTTCCCTCTTTTTTTCCTTCACAGTACTGGCCTGATGGCTTTTCTGCCCGCATTCTTCAGTTTAGTGATTATAGTAAAGGTACCCCAAAGGTCACTGATAAGAATGAAGACCCTCTAACAGTTCAGTGATGACAACAAAGGTACCCGTCAATGATGAGAATGAAGGCACACCACTAGTTCATCTCTCACCACTAGATATTATCTCTCGCTTTACTACTTCACATACCCAGATAAGCTGATAAACAAATTAATTTGACCAGCGAACAAACTTCTTTGGATTCAGGTGGGCTTCAAGTACAGATATTTCCCTACACAAGTACAAGTTTTGAGAGTCCTGTACCTTGTATGTTACTTTTTAGAAGACCAAACAGAGTACAGCATAATAGGGCTCATAGTACTAATCAAACATTACAGAAAGAAATGCGGCATATCAGCTGCAAGAACAAGAGGGATTTGTTTAATAACCCATAATATACTTTGAAGGGGAGAGCATAACAGATACAAAAGGCTGTACATACCAGTTAGTTCCAGTGCTGTAAAGGAATAGAGCCCTGACTACAGCCCAGGTGACTAGAGTTTGACTATTTGCAAAACAGCTTGAAGGAGATGGCATGGTAGGATGGAAGTGAATGACCAATCCATGAGGGAGGGAGGGAAGAGACTTTCATTTGCCCAATGGGAGACATCTAGTGAGAGCATTAGGCGTTGTGTTGCACATATGGATGTTAAGCCTGTGAGCATACAATGCTATAGTGCATGCCAAGTGAATTGTGGAGGCAAGTCCCCTGCAGGGAACAACATTCAGCCAAACTCAGAAAGTTATTATGAGGGTGTGGGGTGTTTCATTAGAGGCAGGGATCATACTTCATAGTTTATAGGTAATTTCTAAGCTTGCAGTCCAGGGGACCATTGAAGAGTCTATCCCAAATTCCTGGTTGCCCCCAAGCACTGTCTGGTTAATTGACTTGCTCACGGTCACATAGCAGACACATGAGGGCTGTGGGAATCAAACTGTACCACATGAACTAACACTTATAGCCTTAACACTTAGTACAAAGTGCAAGACAGGGTAACTGCTCTAGATGTTCAAGATGGTCTGCTCCCTACTATCTGGCTCTCACTGTTGGGAATGGTATGGCTGACTGGGTAACCTGGGTAGAAATAAATGGACCAAGACCTCTCACCCCACATAAGAAATGGGCCATCTGGGTGCAGGCAGAAGAGCCATTGGGTCAGTACTGTGCAGGGAAAAAAAGAGGCAATATACACCTGTAATTTTGTGAAGACCTAGTTGAAGCCCAATCAAATAAAGGTCTGGACCAAGTTCTTAGCCCTTTTATTGGATGCACTAATTCAGCTGTCCACTTGGATTAAATTTCATGATGCTTCTCTACAACAGATATCTCTCAGAGTATTGTTGCTAAGGATGCAAGTACGATACATTATGGTGAGAATGGAAAGCCCAACAACCAATATTATAAAGGATACTGTAAAGGGAGATGGGGAGAAAATAGTCACAGTGCATATTTGCTGCTTTCAAAGCCCTGTATTGCAAACATTTTGAGTGAATTGTACTGCAGATGGTATACACCCAAAGTCAGATATATGCCTAGGGCCTCAGCATGCTGTGCAAGGTAGTGGATGAGATCCTTCATATAAGGCTGGAGGTCTTTGAATTTACTGTGACAACTGAATTACCATTTGTCTCTGATCAGAGATAAAGAACAGTATCTGTCTTAACTGTTGCACCCATTCTGTGGAGAGAGTGTGCCCATAAGCACACATACCTTCCCTCCTACCAAGCCTGTTTGACCAGTTAAACATAAATTAATAGTTATTTTTTTATACTCACCTTCTCCTTGGTGCTAATATTTGGCACCCTTCCCTGCTTCTCTTCTCATGTAAGTGGTAACAAAAGTTATTTTTGGAAAGAACAGTAAATGCACAAACTGCATGTGGTACATCTTATGCTCTGTGTGTGCACGGGATACCATGGTTTTGATAGCAGAAATCTCATATTGCTTTGTCCATTGCATATGTGGCATACATTCATATATATATATATATATATATATATATATATATATATATATACATATATACACACACACACACATATATATACATAAATATATATATATATATATATATATATATATATATATATATATATATATACACACACACACACATATATATATATATATATATATATATATATATATATATATATATATATACACATAGTTGAGCTGAGCTGGGAATTTCTGGTTAAAGACTTTTAGTGCCTGCATATTTGAACTATTTCTTACTGTAATTGGTACACCTTGTTTGCTGTAGCATAGACTAGATCCAGGCCTGCTGAATCTAGCTTTGTTTGTATGCTTGTTATTTCCCTGAAAAGCTAATTCCACCTAAAACGCGGCTTTTCAGCGCTTCTGTGGATCCTTAGTGATATCTGCATTGCTTACTGTACTTATTTCCTTGTTTCACTTGAAAGAAAGTTACTGTTTGTCATTTTTGCATTTAAGTTACCTGGCACTTGCTCACTAAAGCAATTGTATAAGTCAGCATTAAAAAATTAAAAGAACTACACCCTCACAAACTCCCCCTGGAGTACCTTGCTCCCCATTGGCCATTTTTTTCAATTATAAAGAAATTCCCAATACTATTCTAGCATGTCCAAAGGTCAGTTGTCAATCTCCTCTCCAGTCCAGCTGATGAATCTGGGAATCTTGAGGCAATGTTACAACTACCTCATGTACACAGACAACCCTCTCCTCATCCCAACAAATTCCAACACATGTGAGAGATGCAACCATATAGCCAAACTGGAGGCTAAGCTCTCTCAACTCAGTACTGGCGTAACCAGTCAGGAGGAGAAGGAAACCACACTCACTACAATTCCTGTCTCACATAGACCTATCACGACAGCAAACCAAACACAAACACACAAAAACATACTTGGAGGCTCTAAATAAAAATCTGCCTAAGCAGCAGAGACCTCCAAAGCAGACAGCCAAGCAACCGCTACCCCAAAACAAAACACGTGCAACACATAGCTCACAAAGCCAGTGTGCCGAACAGTCACAGCCCTTAAGGCTAAACAACACACCTGATACACTTGTAATAGGTGACTATCATCAGGCACACTGACGTCCCACTCACCAGGCTGAACAAGGAGAAGGTCACGGTGAGCTGCCTGTCGGGCGCTAGGATCCGCCACATAACACAAGTACTCAGGTCACTCCAAGGCAAGTACAAATATGACTCGGTCATTGTCCATGCTGGTGTGAATCACCTGAGATGTACCTCCCTGGACTACATGAAAAGAGACAGAGGAGCTCTCTGAGCATGTAGCCCAGGCCGGTATGACGCTGACCTTGAGTAGCATCTTACCCTCACCAAGAATGATGCCACAGTATGAAGACAAGATTATCAATTTCAGCAATTGGCTTAAGTATTGGTGTCATTCAAAGGGGATCCAATGCCTTTCAGCCTGGATGACATGCTCGACAAGCCACGATGCTTCGCTAGGGACGGCTTGCACCTGTCACCCCGGGCTTTCGGATATTGGCAAAGGCTCTTGCTACTCCCATAGTGTCTTTTTTAGGCAAGGCTCAAAAGACAAACCCACCTCCATAGGTATCACAAGGGATAAGAAACTAAGAGTAATGCTACTCAACGCCAGAAGTCTAAACCTCAAGATGCACGCTCTCGAAACTCTCCTTAGCATGGAGAGCATCGATATCTGTGCAGTAACAGAAACCTGGTTCAAGGCTCTCGAGAGCACCCCAGCACTACCAGGTTATACCTCATACCATGCTTTTCGGCCCCAAAACTTGGACCGAACCACAAAAGGGGGGGAGTATCAATATTCGTCAAAGATACCCACACCTCCAAGTTGGTGGCACAGCACGAAGCATCAGAGACTATCCATGTGCAACTAACAGTGGGTAAAACTGCCTTCCAGTTTATAGCCTGCTACAGACCACCCTACCAAACCCAGGAACCCCACTCGGCTTTCCTGAGAACACTGGAAAATATGAAGGTCTCTCCAAACACCATTATATTGGGTGACTTCAACTACCCAACCATAGACTGGGAGCATTACTCTAGCTCCAACACCCTAGCCCAAAGGTTCCTAGAATTTGTAAACTCAAATGCTATGGGACAACTTGTTACCACTCCCACAAGAGGAGAAAACATACTGGACCTGATCATCACCAACATGGGGACTCTATGCTCCAGACCAGAAGTGTATCCCTCACTGGTAAGATCAGACCATAAACTAATCTCACTGGATATTCACATCCCGACCCCACCACATGCCCAGAAAACCACAGTGAAAAACTTCTCTAAAGCAAATTTCACACTCCTCAAAACCAAGGTGGAATCCTTCAAAGCCCCTGGGCCTGTGGATAATACGGCCCAGACTGCAAAATCCTTTATAAACGCATTCTATGAACACCTTCAGGAATGCATGGATCATGCAATCCCAAATAAAACCAAGACCCAATCCTCCAAAGGCAGATGTCCTGTCTGGTGGACCCCAGCCATAAACAAACTATACAATAGAAGGAGGAAGCTACTACATGATAGAGCAAAATCCCAAAAAGGGAAGGCATCTCTGATCAGTATTAGCAAAAAACTACGGGCACTCATAAAATCGTCTAAGGCCAGCTTCGAGAGAAAAATTGCACAGGACACTAAGGATAATCACAAGGCTTTCTTTAGTTATGTAAGGAACCTGGGTGGGAATTCCCAGATATGCTCAGAATTAGTCCAAAATGACAAAAAATACACCGAACCCACAGACATTGCCAACATCCTAGCTGGCAGGTTCAGCGCAAACTTCTCCCCCCCACCAAAAGGGCTAATATCTATCCCAGCAGAGTGCTGCCCCCCTGACATCTCAGATGCTCAGGTAAGAGCTGCCCTCTCCAAAGCAAGAAACACAGCATCAATGGGACCAGACGGTGTCCCGGGCTACATCCTACATGAACTCCAAGAAGAGCTAAACCCAAACCTAAAACTACTGTTCAATCTCAGCCTTACTACAGGATATGTACCCAAAGAGTGGCATACAGCAACAGTGGTCCCTCTCCATAAAGGTGGTGCCTCAACGGATCCTGGAAACTATCGCCCCATAAGTCTCACTAGCTTGGTCTGCAAATGGAAAGGATCATCATGGACCTTATAAATAAAGATATTGGGGACCTGCAGACACTGGATCCTACCCAGTTCGGCTTTGTTAAGGGCAGATCCTGCCTCTTGAACCTGGTCGATTTCTTTGAAACAGTCACCAAGGCCATTGACAAGGGGAAGGTGGTCCACACAGCCTACCTGGACCTCGGAAAAGCCTTTGATACAATACCCCACTCGGGCATTATAGATAAGCTCACCAGCTTAAATATAAACCCCTATGTCACTAGATGGGTTGCAAACTGGCTCAAGGACAGAACCCACATGGTTAGAATAGCTGGAGCCATGTCAGACTCCAAACCAGTTACAAGTGGCATCCCACAAGGCTCAGTCCTGGGACCTCTCTTGTTCGGTATATATTTCTCGGAGGTACAGGCCAACATGAAAGGACTGTGGCTGACCAAGTTCGCAGAAGACTGCAAACTGGGCGCCATAATAGACTCTCCAGCCGACACAAGCATCCTCCAAAAGGGCCTCATAGAAACAGACAACTGGTGCCAGAGCCATGGCCTCAAGCTAAACGCCAAAAAGTGTATAGTCATCCCCTTTGGCAAAAACAAAGTGCCCACAAATTACCACATAGGTGGTAATCCATTAAGTACAGAAGAAGTAATTAGGGACCTGGGGACCCAAGTTGATAGCAATCTCTCATTTGACAACCACGTGTCCAAAGTGGTTAGAAAAACATTTTATATAGCCCACCTAATCATGAAGGGATTCACATCTAGATCAGGGGAGGTCATCGTGCCTCTTTACTCATCCCTCATCAGGCCCATAATTGAGTACAATGCCCTTTTGGGATTTACCTTACCAGACACCTGCAGCAACTGGAAAGACCCCAAAAGTACCTCACCAAGAGGATCAAGGGCTCAAACAGATGCCGTATGCTGCCCGGTTAAAGAAACTCCAGCTCTACTCAGTGGCATACCGCCTGCTCAGAGGCGATCTGTGCCTGACGTATAAAGCCATGTCCAACCCGGAATTAATGGACATGCTGCACCTCAGAAAATCCAAATCCCATCGAGCTACGCTCGAGGGACTTGAACCTCAGCACTGAAATAAATAGGACATGCTGGAGGGACAGATTCATAACCCAGAGGCTCCCTTCACTCTGGAATAAAATCCAAGTCCAGGTTAGGCAGAGTCCCTCATTGACTCTCTTCAAGAGGAATCTTGATGAGTGGATGGGAGATCGTAGGTTTACCCCCGGTATCACTTCTGTGTCACTGTTAGACAGAGGCACAGTATACTAACCTTGAAAAAGGGCATAGCAAAATTAATTTAATATGGGTGGCGAAAGCCATACACACTCTGGCTAGGCTTATAAATGCCCTAGGGCAGATAGCCTGGTATGAACCTATGAACCTATATATATATATATATATATATATACACACACACATATATATATATATATATATATATATATATATATATATATATGTATATGTATATATATATATATGTGTGTGTGTATGTGTATGCATATTTATTTGTATTTTCCTGTGTGAATGTAGAAGACAAAGTGGAAGACATGGACAGATATAATGGCTCATGAAGTATAACAATTTAAAATCTCCATCTTCATGTTAATGCATTTCTCCATAAATTATTCTCAGCATATCCCATGATCTACTTTTACAAGTGTCATGCTCTTCGCTTCCCTGTTCTCCATCCAAAGTAATATTTGATTGTTTCTACCTTATTCTTCATTAATTTATGTCTTCTTTTCATTGTATGATTATCTTGTTAAGTTCTTTAGGGTTAGTTACTCTTCTGCTTCACCTTTCCAGCTTTGGACAGCAAAGCTCTTCATCCACTGTGCAGGATCTCTCTCACCTCCTCCTCTTCTACCACTCCTATCAAACAAAAACATGTTTCTCTTCTCCCTAAGTCTATTCTCCACCATGTCACATCTACCGTGATACCCGGCCATCTCAAGGCATACGTAAGAGCTCCAAACCCATCATGCTCACATCCCTACCACAGACTACCTGCATTCCTTCTCTGTCTTTCCAGCCATGTCAGTGTAAGTAAGTAATAAGCCACTTATGGACACTACTAACTTGCTCTTCCCAAATGGACCACAGCTCTTAGCTGCATAGGTCCCGTTTCAAACTCTCATAATCCTCTAAGTAATGACATGCCATCATTCCTATCTTTCTTTCAGTTTGTCCTGTGCTGACCATAAAATTATTTTCCAGATGACCACCCACCTAGACCTTCCCTTAAACCTATTCAGCTCCTCTGTGGAACTTCTTCAACTCATTCTCCATATTCACCTCATTTCTTCCACACTCCATGTCTCACATCATCTACAGAACTCCTTTGATGCGCTTATAACATACTAGTCTTCATCACCTAACCCAAGGATTTCCTTCAGTTACTCAGACACTTGTATATCAATCTGCCTTCCTCTTTATCCTTCCTGAAGCCTTTACTGTAACAGTTCTCTTGTCGCAGCAGTCCTCCTAACACAGTGATCACCAATCCTCAAAATTCTAAAGCCTCATTAATTTATCCTCTCCCAGTTAATAAATAATGCTTCTTCCCATTATCAACGTGTCTGTCTCCTATCTCACTCATCTTCTTCTCATACTGCCATCACTAATGTCTCCCCATGCCTTACCCTATCCAATTAGCTCCTCTATTATTAACTGTAGCATAATGCACTGCTTCTCATCCCAGCTCTAGCTCCCATCCCCAGGCCATTTATTAAACCTGTAACTCACTTCCCCACCTATTCCAGGCATTTTCTACCTCCACAGAAAGATATCACTTTGATAGTGCATCTGCTTTACTTCTTCCTCCATTTGGTTTTACTTAAAAATGCTCAATCATCTTTGTAAATATACTGATACTATTTCAGCAGATAGCCTGCCTGCTCACATCCATTACCCACATTCTTTTGGCAGATACCAGACGTATAGCTTGGCGGTACAAAGGTTGATGGTGCTTAGATTGTGAAGCTGCATCCTGCTATTTTCACAAGTCAAAAGGGCATGTGAATAGCATATGTATGGTCATGGCTGAAAAGGGACTTAGAGAGATTGGTCCATTTACCCAGTTAGCAAATAGATAAATAGATGAAAAAAAATTGTGACATACACTGTATGCCTGGGAGTTACAATTTAAGTTTTTCACTTGAACAATAGTTCACTAATTAAAATAGCAAAATTCAACAATACAGTATGGAGTGTGTAGTGTTAGAGTGCAGGGACAAAAAAAAAACAAGAGAAAGGCTAATGAGCAATTTACAGCTGTAAAAATATACGAGATATGTAACTGTGAAACAAGCCTGCAGGAGGTTCCACAATGTGAATAAATTAACAACTTGAATAATTCACCTAATGCAATTAACATACAAGGATATTATGCACCATTCCTGCATCTAAAAGTACCTCACAATGTAGGTACACAGATTGGCCAACCATGCAGAAGTGACAAATCCACCGACTTAGGAGCTCTGCCAAAACCATCAGTACCACAATGGAATAAAAAAAAAATTCTGCCTCAAAACAAACCTGATGTCACTCATACACAGATATGTGTGCATATGTGTAGTATTCCACATTCACAGACAATGTACTATATTATCCCACATTACCACATAAATAGCCTGCTCAGCACACACCTCATACAGTACTGATCCCCTTGTTACACCATTCAGGGCACGCCCACACTGTGTCCAGACTGTTATGCTGGGTGCCGTTACCTTACACTACATGGCTGCTTCAGCACACAACATGGTAATAACATGCATGAAGTACACGCTGCTATGCACTAGCGCATGCCTATACATGCAAGACCTAATGCAGTGTTCTGTTGCTCCTGGGTACCAGCACTCACACATAGTACTCCTACCATTTTGCTCTATGGACCATAGCACCATAATAACAGGCATACAAGTTCTGTGAATGAATGACATATCTCTCCCTCTAATTGTTAACATTCTCTCTGTCTTCCACCTAGTATGCAAAGTAGACAGTATCCATAAATCTGGTGGATCATATTTTACAAAACATATATACATACAGAGCTGTTCTAGTTGCAGTTAATTTGTTACATTTTTAGGCCATCTCTGTCACTTGCTTACCAAAATGTTTCTTTGTCTTCTGTAAAACTAGATGACACATCTCCCTTTGCCTAGACTTAGTAAACAACTGATGCATCTTACCATATCAGATGATCTTTGAGAAGACCGTCTTTGATGGGTTGTTTGGTTGGGTTACTGATTTTCACTAATCAGACTTTTGTAGCTTCTTTCTGAACCACTTATGCACAGGGATTGACATGTTCCCATGATCCCGTATGCTGATGACAAAGCATATTCATTCAATAGACTTGCAAGTTTGCCCTTTAATCAATAGAGAACCTTTCTGCAAATCAGGAGAAAAAACAGGGAAGATTTGGCATCCACACCGCCAGCAAAAGACATGGTACTATAAAACCAAAAGTCTAACAAAAAGAGGCAACACAAGCATTGGGTGCTGATGGTTGGGTATTCCTGCTGTCCTATCAATAAGGTCCTCTCAAAGATCAAATGAAAGAGTAAGAACGCATCCCTTATATTTAACAATGAGGATCATCCATGCTGGGTTTTACGTTGGTCTTAATCCTATGCAGTAAGTCACCACAGAGGAAGGAAACAGAGGCCCGCAGCAGAAAAGATCACAGAAGACTAAGTGATGGAGAAAAGTCTAGGTAGAAGAAGCACAACTCCCCAAGTCACAGTGAAGACAAATACATTTTAAACCAAAGGTTATGGTACCACTGTGTGGTGTAAAACATGCTAAAGCAACCAGTAGAGGATGCTACCTCCTGGTGGGTCAAGGACTTTGATCTCAGCATAGGTCCACAGATAGAGCTCACCAATGGTAAGGGGACATTTATCAGTCCACTAAAAAGTGTGAGTTTAGTATCTTCAAGTGCTTCCATCACTTAACACAGGGGGAAACAGACTACTGAGCCATCTGTCTTAATCACTGTAACTGCTTTAGGGGACACCTGAGCTGGGGTGCACCCTAAGGATGTAAAGGCCCCCCCCCCAGTTTAAGCTCCAAAGATAGCATGGGAAGACGTGGGGGGGCTGGTTTAAGTACAAAATCGAAAAACACTTTCTAAGTAGAAATGAGTTCAAGGATGGGTAACATAAGCCCAAGAATGGTTAATTGTTATCACCACACTTGTGGGTCTGATACTCCAGCATCTTCATGATGAGGCAGAGCTACTTGGAAGGTAGTTTATAACAAGGATGAATTCCAACCCTAGAAGGAACTGCAGATCTAATGATAGACCATCAAGTCTGTCAAAAATTAATTCCTTGTCCCAAAAAAGGAAGAAATCTTTAAAGAGAAAGGAAACAGAAGCACTCACACAAGAGCAGAAGCTGATCACTTAGTGAACACAGTGGTTCAAGTCAATCTCCACTTGTGAAAAAAAAGGAGGGGGCAGCAGTCTGTCCAGGGCATTCACATGAAAATAAATGAGGTCTGGATAACATCAGTTACTCCGGTCACTGACCAAATGGGACATCAGTGGACACTTCTGCATTCAAATTGACAAGTGTTTCCACCTGGAACTCTTAAGCAGAAGGTTTTACTGTAGTCCTAGGTAATGGGCCTTGGGCCCATAAAAAAATATCCTTGGCAGAGCCAGCAGTGAAGTTGGCCGAGGCAAAAATAATGAAGAATGTGCCTGGCCAAGACTGGAGGTTTCCTATACCAGCAGAGGATGTGGTGCTCAATCCAGGTCTTACACAGCCATCAACAGGCATAAATAAGGCATTAATATTCATTCCTGGAAGTCCTAACAAGACAAGGAATCAGGAACACCCTGAACCACAAAAAAGGAGAACACAGCCACAACAATTCCTTCTTCCCCATTTGCTGAATAAGCAGAAGTAGCAGGAAATGATCCCTCTGACAGCACTAGGTCTGAGCTCCAAAATGCTCCAATTCTGAAAATTCAGTCTAAACATGGTCTCTGGATCCTTAGCTTCATAAAAGGATATAAGGAGTGGTTCCAAATGGGTAACCATTTGAAATGTTGGGACCCACTACAGTGAGCCCCGAAATATGGAGACTGAATGCGTGAAAGAACGGACTTACAAATACTAAGTCTGAGATGCCATTTTTCAGAATATTCCCTTTTTTGCAAGGTATGGCAATCTCAGAGTTGGTATATACAAGTTTGTGTGGTGTGGGGGGCTTGCCAGAAAGTTTTAAGGAGAAGAGCAATCTTCAAGATTCACTCTTCGCCTGTTTTTTCAGTCTTTTTTTCTTTTTGAATGTCCACACTCAGCATTTCAATATGGAGCCTCCAAATGATTTCCAGCATGTTCTCAAGCACAGAAATGAAAGCTGCTGAGAGAGAGAGTCAAGTATGAGTCCACAGCATGTGCCCCAGATGAGTATCAACTTCATGCAAGGTCTGAAATGGAGAACAGTCTCATGCTCTCTTGCCTGACAAGGAACCACACTATAGACCAAATCTTATGCTAAGTAGGGGAGGGTCTGCAATAAAGTAAATTCCATGGAGAAAACCAATCTGAAGTCCAGCTCTCAGATCTAGCTAGTTAAATGTCAACACCCTGGCAAATGGGTTGCTGACCCACAACTGAAACACAGTCTCACTGACCTACAACTCTTTCATCCTCCCAAGAAGCAGCTATCCACTAACATTGACTGCAAAAGCCTTGGAAAGGGAAGGTTCACCGAAGGACACGTCAGTAAATGCACACCAATACAGGACTCCAAGACTACATATCAACACCAGGAGAAATCTGAAATAAGTGGGGTGGGGGAGGGCTGAACTGTCACAGGCTCCTCAAAGTTTATAACTGTTACTATGCCCAGAGATATACTAAAGCATCATGAAGGATATGGCTGCATTCATGCTCAGAGGATGCAGCTAGGTCCATACTTAGACCCCTAAACTGTGCCTGTTCCCAGGCTTTCAAACCAAGACATACTGGGCCCTCTCAATGGCAAAAGCAGCTGTCAAGGGGAGCTTGCAGTTCCACACATAACTGAGTAATAGCCAGAAAAGGACATCTGTGAAAAACGTGATGCCACTGTACTACTCCAACACAGAAGGGAGAGTTGAGTAACAGAGGCAAGTTTCCCCCACTACACAGGCATAACTATCTGGCCTGTCACCACACAAGTGAGATGCACAGATTCAACTCTCTCAAGATACTGGTTGTGTTAACCAACACCTAAGCAGGCTTTCAGCTTTGTCTCAAACTGCAAAGGTTAACTACCAACTGGGAGCTATGGCCAGTCACTAAGAACCAAACAATACCATACTGAATACTTCACTGTAAAGCTGCAAAAACACCCTTAGCAGTGACCATCCTCTAGGTTCTCTGTAAGGGCAGGGAGGAACTGGTTACCTGTTGTAATTCAGATGACTGTAAGTGGAACCATCAGTATGATCAAACTTTAATAGTGAATATGAGTGAGCATATACCAGGTCCAAAGATTTGGGATCTTACAGTATTTCTCCTACTCTGATGTATAGTGACTTCAAAGTTAGTCTGTAGAGTCAGGACAGCTCTGGAGAAGGAACAAGAACAAATTCTGGAATTTAACTGTTTGGTTGGTAGATTTTGTTTTATTTTGTGCTATTTTTCAGGAGATGCAATTTTGTCTCTCACACGTTTGATTGGTAATGAATAAATGGAATCTTGCTAAAAATATTTGGGGACAGGAAACTAAAGACAACAGCTAGACAAAAAGCAATGATCCTGGTTTGGTGAGGGGGAAGCAACCCCCATCCTCTAGAAAGCAATTTGGTTTTCAATGTCCTTTAAGAAGCAAGAGACTGAGCCTCTTACAAAAGTTCTCTCACAGCTCAGATGCATGTAAAGGAGCAGATATGAGACAGGGAGATTATCAGAAGATAGTGGGAGTGACTAGCACCAGTTTAGCTGTCATTTCTGATGTCTCCAAAAGGACAAGTCTGCTGCTTGTGGTGAACCTGGAGAGCTGGCCCTTCGACAGGCTATCCCAGACCATAATCTAGGCTACAAAAATAAGGACACCAGAGAAGAAAACTTAGGAAGTTCCAGTTTGCACAACAAAAAACGTTAACCCAGGACATTAGCCTCATGATTTAGGTGACAACAGTGCCTCCTCTTCTTTCTGAAAGAAGAATTGGGGACAAAAAGCCAAGAGAACCTAAATGGGACATCAGCCTTCTTAGGGCGTTCAGGCATCCAAGATAACATCCCTAAATGTAGACTCTAAGGTGTGGATGTCGAGGGTGTCTAATGGCTCCTTGCTCAGGGCAGTGGAATGGAGGCCAAAATATTTGTGAGCCATAAAGAATCCCCAAATAAGAGGCTATTCAATGGGAGGAGGAGTGTGCTCCAAGATTAGGAAGTCTCATTGCTCCTCATGTGTCAATACCATGATCCTCAGCAGCAGCAGTAGGCCAATAAATGGAGACTGAAGTAGGTTTATGCCTCACATCTTCTACGAAGTCTGAACAAGGGATTGTGAAAAGGCTCATGCAAGTATTTGATAAGTGTGCCCAAGTATCAAGTAGGTCAATGCTACTACATGAAGGAGAGAAGCTTGCTCTGGCCTAGTGGTGCCATCACACCAAAGTCTTTAATGGTGAAATCCTGCATGCACTTTGGTTTCAGACTGTAGTGCAGACTTACCCAATAACACCTCCTCAGCTACCACAGACCAATCATTCTGAATCTGAGGAAGAAAGTTCCAGAAGAAGCCACAATGTCAAAAGATTTTAAGCCATACCTGAGTCACTCAAGCGGATGTTCTCCAAGATATAGTTAGAAGGACCCAGGCTCAGGCCAACTGAGCAGAGAATGGGTGGCAAAACGCACACTGAGATGCACCTTTCCCATTTATGGGTACCACAAAAGCATTGATTTGAGTACACTGGTACACTACCACAACAACAAGGAACATGCTCAGATCCATGATAACCAGTGAAATCTTTGTCCCAGTATGAAATGGATGGCCATAATAGATGCAGATTTACCTCTAGCAGGACTATGCCTCTGCCAGTCCTCCAAATTAAGACCCCAGTAAGAAATTCCAGCTTATCCCTTAGGTCATAAGAAAGGCCTTATGTTAGCTCTGCATGGGGCTCCCTCCAATTCAGTCATCCTTGGACCAAAAAGCTGAAAGAAGTTAATAGAAATGGGTATGAAGTTCAACACAAATTCACTGATGACAGCACAGGTTATGACTGAGATGATATGACTGGTACAAAAAAATCTACAAAGACTTATGTAGGTGACACAGGCATTAATGGTGTGAATTAACACAGGTATAAGACGTAAGAGTAATTCTGTGGTGGTGCAGCGGTAGCATTGTTGCCTCACAGCAAGAGGTTCTCCTGTTCGATTCTCGGCTTGGGTTGGGGGTGCCTTCTGTGTGGAGTCTGCATGTCCTCCCCACAGTTGAGTGGGCGTTCGAAAGACATGTGTGGACTGGGCGTGCCTTCGTTGAAGGTTGGGTGTCGGGCTGGCAACTCGACACCATAAAAACCAAATGCAAATCATTAGCGGACTGGAGTTCTGCTGTGGCGACCCCTAACCGGGAAAAGCCGAAAGACAAACAACATAAGATGTAAGAGTGTGCATCATCACACATATATGACATAACGGTACACATGGTATGCATCATCACAGATGTGTGATTTAATACTGAGCATTACCACAGATGCATGAAGATGATGTGCATCAAGACAGATGTAGGACATAATGATTTGTATCACCACAGCTGTATTGTGCATTCCTGAGCATGGAAAAAGGATGAGGAAAGGAAGAACCCAACCATAAGACCCATCAGGAAATGACATCAGTGTTGGATCAAGTGTCTGGTTTGTACAGGTAACATTGACTGGCACACAAGAAGCTGAAAGCTGGAGGCATACCAGCAAATACAAAACAAAAACTTGTAAGAGTCTGAATTCAGAATACTGAATTTTACTTAGATTCATGTTGTCACTCTAGTATAATGTACTCCAGCTGTAATGTGCACCTAGAACTGAAAAGGAAAAAAAAATAATTGCAATGAATTCTAGATACATGTTGGTTCATCAACCTCTCTGTCTAGTATAGCCCCACAATTTGCACTAACACGCATAAAATTATAGTAGTTTAATGTAAGCAAAGTGGTGCAGGTACAGTGAAGATGAAAAGGCTTGATTACCATCACATGGTGTTCAAAGCCAGCAATCACGCCACGTCACCTCCTACTTAACCCGACCAGTGGAAGTAGTACTTAGCATTCCTCCTACAAGTGGTACATATATAACCATACGTGGCTACATGTTTCTATCTCCCCTTCTGTTCAGCCCGAAATACAAAAACATGGGTACTTGCAGTATTTCTGTGACTGTAGGCATTGGAAGTCATAGGTTAGATTTAGTTAGTGTGTTCCCTAAATAGTTCTAAACAAACAGCACTGAAATGGAAACAATACAGCATCTGTGAAAGTATCCTGTAATATCAGTACATCAGCTCAAACACTCTTACTAAACATTGTTAATACACCTGTATCATCAGTACATCAGCTAAAACACCCTTACTAAACATTGTTACTGCACCTGTATCTCACCTGTAACATCAGTACATCAGCTCACTCTTGCTAAACATTAATAGACCTGTATCTCGTGCTGATCGAATTCACAAAAATATCTTGCAAAGCCACACCTTTTAGGTAAAGTAGTCTGCTTTTCATATATATATTCATTGCAGTCATTGCACATTAATTCATGGACATACAATAAATCATTATAAAACACAGCAGGTAGATCCAACTCCCCAGATAATAGGGAGGAATGTTATGGGCCATGCCCAGCTCTTCACTTTCCTTACCTGTGACCCTTTCTTACTACCAGGTAGGTTAATAATAAGGGTCTTCCCCCTAATTCCACATACAGGCCTAGCAGAAAAGGAGAATGTAAAAAAAAAAAAAACAAAATTACTGTTTGTTACTTCTACAACATAGAGTAATTTCATGTCAAAATGCAAAGCACATATTAAAGTCTGATGACGTTTAAATGATACAGGAAGGTGGGGCCTATATAAGCAAAAGCATAACTACATTAAATCTTACCTGAAAAATAAGTCTTTGAGAAGACAGCCAAGGTTTAGATGTACAAGACAAAATGGAACACAAGGATGCAATGCTTACAGTCAAAACACAAGCATCTCAACATAAATGCCTTCTTCACATGAAAGCCATCCTTCAGTGCTGGCCGTGCCTCTTATCACAGTTCTTAGCTGTCAATTTTCTACAGGTTTCCATACTATTAAATCATTAGCCATGACTGACATGATGCAAAACAAACAGAACTTTCTCAAAATTAGAGCACACTACAAAATGCTTACATAATGCTTTAAGCTGCTTTTCCTCTTAATAGCATACATATAATCTGTGCATAAGCTTTCTGCTGGCCATACCCATATAGAAGGCTTCACAGGAAATAAATTTTGCTACATAGACCACCAATGAAGTGCAACTGTTAAATTGTGCTTTTAGCACCGAAGGTTTGGTCAAAATGTTATCCAGCCACATAAGAACTATTACATATAAACATGAAATGTGAACAAAGAACACTGGAAAAGTTCCATTATGCTTGCAAGTATTATAGCTTTGAGAAACTTTAAAGTCTTTCATAAGGAGGACACCTTTCAGGGTATAACTGTTTTTACTGATGAAAGTGGACTTTTCATCCATGACTGTGGCTTGGGGATGAATAAGTGGTGTCCACATGTAAGAGATTCTAGTTGACCTTAATGATACTTTTAATATCATTAAAGTCTGTAAGTGATACTAATTCCATTCACAAAGCCTACAGGTGTTACTTGATGGGCATCATGACTGGTAACTTCAATCATGGCCAAAATGGGTTTGTACAAACTAAAACTATTACATTTAAATTAATTTAACTAAAGATTTTAACCAAGCCAAAAATCAATTCAGCAGTAGTTGGAATGATAGTGGTTGTTCTCAGAAAGTAGCCTGTAGTAAGGATCTGGGTGGTATGCTTGCTGAGGACAGCATTCTGGAGTGCATTATCATCAAAATGGGAGGTATCAATTAGTAATCTGATGACTACTGTTAAATGTGCTAAGTCCTAGAACGCTCTGCATTTTGCATAACCTTGAAGGTACTAAATGTAGTGTCCTAGGAAAGTGGTATATAGCCCCTCACATGTGGGGTACAATGAGGCTTGCCCCCTGTAAAAACAACATTTAGATGTTTCTGTTTAATTGCAATGTTTAATTTTGTATTGTACATGATTCTTCCACTGAAAAGTTGCCATGTACCTGGGTAGGCCTATGAGAAACTACGGTGCACACAGCCATTCTATCACTTTTACCAAATCCACATGAGCTCTACTTGAGATCAAAAATAACAGAAGAACCCAAATAAAATATAAATCATTGGCTGTCTAAATAATCTAATTATTTATTTACTAATTGATTGCAATGATTCTATCTGGAGAGATCAGACATAGATATCTAAAGCATGAGGTCTGCAAAGACAAGGCACTCCAGGCTTGAAATTCTATTTTCAGAGATTTCACCTTCTGCAAATAATAAAGAACTCCACATCTGGGGACAGACCACTGTCAGTGACTGGATTTCTCCCAGCAATACTGGTGATCCAAGTTGTGGAACATGGTCAGATTGCAGAAAAGGATAGACAAAGTGCCCCAAAGCTGCAACCCTTCCCCAGGTGGGGTATGGGGGGGTCTTATTTACAGCTCAGGGGATCTCAAGTAGAGGCTTGGAGGCAGTCTATGTTACATCCCCTCACTGTGTGTGTGTGTGTGTGTGTGTGTGTGTGTGTGTGTGTGTGTTTGTCAGTGTAAGCATAAACCCACACTTATGGAAAGGCAGGCAGATGCTGTTATTGCAGGTGACACCTTCCTGGGTGGAAAAATATGACCCTTTGGATGGAACATTTGCTATTCAGTCTTCACACTGCCTCTAAAGTTTATAGCCAGTGGTATCAAACATAACACTTAAAGAAATCCAAAACACAGTCTTCTAATGCAAATGTGTCTATTACACCACAAGGACTGCAGAATTTTGAATATAATCTTTCCTGGAGTGCCATAAAACCAAGACATGGAGACATGTGTGAATGGGCGTACCTTCATTGAAGGTTGTGCGTCAGGGCCGGCAACTCGGCACGTAAAAATCTACTGCCAATCATTAGCGGACCGGAGTTCCGCTGTGGCAACCCCTAACCAGGAAAAGCTGAAAGACACAACGACATCTTTCAACTCTAAATAATGAATGTATACCGCATTTTGTGTGCATATGACACATCTTAGGCACAGGAAAATTTACAGTGGTGAAATGATTATGATGGATTCCCAAAAAAAGTCTTTGCACTTTCAGTTCGCAAAGCATCAGTATAAATTAACTTTATTAAATTTTAAAACCACTTTTCTTCTCAAATGAAAGAAGATAACAAATTGATCTTGCTGCAGATGTGTATATGTTATCTTCATTTAAAAGTACACAAAACATTAAACTGCTGTTCTAGAAAACAAATACCCCAATGCCATTTTTAAAAAGAATAAATGGACAAAAAAGTAAATAAACAAAAAAGGCAGGAGAAATATCCCCAGAATACTGTCTTTAATATTGTGTTTTTCATAAAAGCAGAAAGCAAGCAGTTTAGACCTATGACTTGAAAAGAGTAAATGGATAACATAAATGAATATTGGAGCAGAGGCAATGCTCAGAAATGTTGTCTGTAATTCTGCAAGTATTACTTATGGCAGAAAACAACCTGTTTATTCTGACACTTTTACTGGTCTGCCCCTTTATTCTAGTTGATTTTCTTTCATTCAACCTTCTCCAGAAATGTGATTAAATAAATAAGCAGCTGAATCTTGGGCTGTCTCTAATCGAAAAAAAACATAAAACAACAAGAAGCCATGCAAAACTGAAATTAGTGAAAGGTGTTTTAACAATAAAGCTTTTGGAAAGTAACAGAGATGACTTTATGACCCCTGGAACCTTATAAATATAAATTAATATTAATGACAGACAATCAAATTTCAGAGTATTCTTTCCAAAAGTTACCACACTTTAAAGTGGGGAACAGAAGACTATTAAGGGAATAACCAAATGTTTTTAAACTAGCTTCCCCTAATATGTATTCATGCACACCTATACATTACATGCATATAAAATGGGTTGAAAACCATTCTGCTCTAACTGCAATAAAAAGAACACACTATTTGGCATTAGCAAAAACCAGAACACAGCTTTATACTTGTACTGAATACGTACTACTGAAATAAGGTAAGCATTTTAAGTGAAAAACAATCCACATCGTGTCATGTTCTGAAAAAAATGCATGATTATGTTAAACACACAATGGCTTAACAAAAATCCAGTGGCATTTGCTTACTAAAACACAATTATTCACTACTTTCTTGCTCTACAGTGTAGGTTAAAAAAATAGTTAGTTGTGCAGCCTATGATATTTTTTGCTGTCAAAGTGAAAGAAAAGTGGCAGGATCACATCCAAGGATGGTCAATCACAATGTTATCAAATCTTAACTACATTCGAGAATGTCGGGGTCAATTCTGCCACTGAAATACTCTACGGAAGAGACATCACATTACTGATATGCTACCCCTATAACAAAATCTTAAACTGGCAATTGCCTTAGCTTAGCAGCTAACATTCAAAAAACTATGGATTATGTACCTGCAGATAACTAGATTACAAGTGGTTTCCAAAATTCTAACAAATATGGGCCTAGTGAAAACCAAAATAAAAGCCAGCTTGTGGAAAAGTGTAAAAGTGTAAGAAATCCTTTAATAAGGCACAACTAAAAGCATATGTCTCTCTATTTTGATTGTCACAGTTGCTTGTCTTTTGAGCTGGCTGTTTGCTCCTTTGCTTAGTTTCTGTTTTATTTTTAAAATATGGGCCTAGTGCCAACAATGACACAAAGATGAAGCTGCATATAAAAGGCTCAGATAATGCTGGGCTGAGCTTCCCATATGCAAAAGGAACACCATCAAAAGCTTGGTCAAGTCATGTGCTTTTGCATAACAATCAATTCAGTAAATGAGGAACTACTAACCCCTCCCCAAAAAGGGCTTAAATCATATAGTTCTCAACTCATTCACCTATGATGGCGGCACAGGGCTTACGAGCAGCAACAAAACCAATGACTGCATTACTGACAACAAAAGCTCAGTAATGCATTTTTCATCTCAGAGATAATTAATTGCCAGTACAGGACACTGTATTAGAGTGGCACTGAAAACATGTGAACCATGATGGGTCAAACAACAAAAGCTCCCACTTATCTACAAAAGAGTTTCATAATTTATGGTGCTCGCAACTGTGTAAGAAGGTCACTGATGCAATCCCTACTGAAAGACTTCCAGGCCTACTTTTATTTAAGGCAATAAACAGAGTGCCCATTACTGACCACAAAACACAGACAGCCTTTCCATTAGTCATCCAAAGCACAGCCTTTCCATTGCATTGAACAGCAGACACATTTTTGTTTCATTTATTATTTCTGATGCCGTGGTGCTCCTCCTCTTTTGTCTTAGCCATGATACAAAGGAGAATGCGGCATCAAATATGGAAAAACCTGACTGCAGCTAGACAGAAAGTTTTCTTCCCTAACCCATCCTTCTACACCCCCTCACTAGAATGTGCAACAACATTAATGTGGTTTGTACCCACAGGCTTAACTACTTTTAAGCCCTAATATTGCTTAATCAGCATTGCTGTATTCTGACCCTAATCACTAGGTACATCTTGTGCTTTAAGTAGAAGCAATGGTCTTATTAGATCAAAGAGCACAAACAGACAAAACAAAAAATATGATGAGCTATAACACAAGAAAGGCAGTACACCAAGTTCACATGTATGTAACTATGAGAAGACAGAGAGAACTGAAGATTACAGATGTCAAATATGAAGGAAGTAAAGCAGATGAGGACTTCCAGTGCTTCTACAAGGGTGACAACACTAACAATAATGTCTTCTGCACTGACCAGAACACATGGATGGCAAATGTGAAACCATTAAATGACAAAATATGTTCAACACAAACAAAATGCAAGCAGAGATAAGCAAAGAATATTTCATTAAGATACAACTATTCCTTGGAAGAAAAGTAAAGGTATTTAAGCATGAGCATCTGAAACCTGTATATTAATTTACAAGATAAAAAAAGTAGGTCCCACACATAACATACGGTCATAGAAATGGAAATTTTAAAGATAAATTTCTCTACAGTATGAGTAAGAGAAGGTAATCCAAAATTCTATTTTCAATGACAGGAGGGCACAATAAGCCTCGGATAGTCTCTCTTTTCAGTGCAATCAACATTCTACCCCCCTCCCCAATTCTTATCTTCTTTTCTCCCCTACATAACCTGTTCCATGCCCTCATGTATATCTTAGTGGCTTCCCCCTCAACAAATTATTTCAGTAATCCAGTCCATCAGTCTACAACTCTCTATGTGAAGAATTGCTTTGACATTTCCTCCAGGAAGCAGATGATCCCTACAATCTACTGAGTAGTGGCAAAGTGTACAAAAACATTCAGTGATGCATGCAATCCAAATGTTGAGGGTCTATGGCATCCCAGTCATCGAAGAACATTGTGAAGCACAACAGCAAGTGAATTCTGGCAAACCTCCCACCACCACCACCACCACCAAATGGGGGGGGGGGTGCTATCTGTATCATCTATACCAGGATTCCATGAGCAAAAGCATCACAAACAGTTGAACTGGTGAAATACAATATAAACACCCAAACTTTCTCTTCCAAGAACTGCAAGTCACTTGGGAAAAAAAGGGTCAGAAATGAATGAAGCAAAAGTATGTGGTTTTAGTTAAGTGAAGCCAGGCAAAATCCAGTATAGGGCAATATCACTACAAATGAGTCCAGCAAACCCCATTCATTATCATTTGATCAAGGATAAAATGGAGTATCTGTCAAAAAAATTTAAGAAATTACTCTTCAGAGTGAATCAGTGGCTCAATACCAGACTGCTTTCACTTTACAAAAGGCAAATTCTCACTAATTTTTGACAATGAACCATATACATTACCTGCATAAACAGTGAATTTACTGCAAATCTGCAAGTACTACTACAGACCCTCTCATAAAGTATAGAAGCTGAGATGATCACCACTTTCCAGAATGGTGCCAAAGTTACTTTAATAACTGTCCTTACTATATAAATGTAGATTAGTGTATGACTTCTGCCACATCTATAATACATATGCAGTGGCAAAGCATATTAAAACATTTATCGATGCATACGATCCAAATGCTGAAGGTCTATGGCATCCCTTGTCTTTGTAATAATGTTCTCATGTAAACTTTTCTGTCTATTTTATATGTTGGAGCTTTTCTCCCTGGTCCTCCACTGAAAATGGGCTCACACCCAATCGGAGTTTCCCAGTAAACAACTGCAAAATAAAGTAAATAAATAAATATATGCATACAAAGACACATTCACACATCATTGTGTATATCATGATTATTACTTCTCTAAGGTATTCATTCGGCCCTTGTGTTCATTACCTCACCTTTGGATGGATTGCAAATTGTTGCATTTGTTTATATAAAACTGCACCTCAGCAAGCAAAAACAATCAAACTGCATAGCAAAGCTAGGACGTGCCCTCCTCCAGGATCTATGCCAGCATTTACAACAAAGTTTTGCGGAGTGGTTTCAATAAATTATTTGCAATTATTTCTGATCTGACAATGTATGCAGACAACAAACAATGACATATGTTTGTGCGTGTGTATGTATATGTATATAGACACACATACATATGAGGGGTCCCAGTCCTGACTCACCTTCTATACTTCAGTGTTTGCCTTCACCAAATTGCTTCCATTCTAAAGCTAATACTTGAGGTTTTCTCCAGAACTAACTACTGTTCTCTAGATATGGCCTAAGCAGTAACCGTTCTATTGTTATAGTGGTCATTACAGGCATCCATAGTCTGTGTGCTTATCCTGCCTTGCACATGTATCCTTTTTAGTGGAGCAACAGCTAGCACACTTGCCTTTAATGCAGAAGGCTGTGGGTTCTACTCCCACACCAGGGAGATTTTTTTTCTGACACTGCAGTGCAGCATAAGGTGGGGGGTGCTGCACTCTTGAGTATGTCATGCTTCAGATGAGACATTTAAAGGTCCCATCTGCTTGAGTTAGTGGTAGCTCAGGTGGATGTAAAAGATCCCATAGCACCTATCAAAAAAACTAGGGGTCCTTTATTTTAAGAATACAAAATTAACATATTTACATCATTAGAAAATGGAAATACATCTCACCAGAATTACAAATCACATATTTATCGACTCCAACTCCTTTTTCCACAACTACCACGTCATTTTCCTCAATATGTTTGGAATAACCCAACTACCACTGAACATAATTTCTTTCAATCTTTGATTCCAAATAACACAGATAATACAGAACATTATCTAACTTTTTAACATATTTTTTATATAAACCTTCAAAGAATCCACATTCAATCATATCCATATTCAACTGCTCATAACCTTGAAATTAATTTCAAATTTTCTTTTCTATTAATAGATCCCATAACTTTCAAAGTCTCTTACAGTTCAGAAAGAGGTTTCTTTTGAATCTGAAGTTTCTAATTCCCCACAATAGCGACCTATCCTTTCATTTATTTTTTCTACGGCACTTTTGCCTTTACCAATAACTTATTAATTTGTAATCTCCATAGAAAATCCTGGCACTCCTCATTTTTCATACACTAGACATTTTTTGACTTTATAGCTCTGATTTTCTTCTGTTGTAAACTACTCCATGAATTAAATAATAATATTCTATTGTAATATTTTTATACCATATTCTTTTATTTTCAACTGTCTATATTTAATTTCTGGACTCTTATTTTTTCTTTATAACTTTTTTTTCTTCATTCTTTCCCTCTCTCACTTTTATTTGGTCTTATTAAATCCTGAACAGCAAACGAAAAGAAAAACCAACGACTAAACTTCAAAAACAATTAACCAGGTGGAAACAGACTGGTAAAATGGCACAGACTGTTTATTATTGTGAGTGCTTTCGGCCGCAGTAATATACAGCCTTCTTCAGACAAAATACAAAATCAATAACAGCCTGCAACACTTAAATAAACTGATTCACCGTAAAACTCGTGACTTAATTACCCTATCAAAAAACACAATTAATTAAACATATAAAACCTTACCATTAATACTAAAATTAATTATAGTTCTTTAAAAGAAGCAGTTATAACCAGCAATTATTAGTTGCGTTTATAAATGACATTTATAAAAAATGTTCACTTCAAATAAACTACAAAAAGAGAAAAAGAAAGAAACTTGTCACAGCATATGAGATAGAAATAAATCATAATCAGGTGCAGATAAACGCATATATATATATATATGGGTCTACTTCTAATGCCCGAACTGCCGATTCACCGACAGGGAAATGACCGACGCCAGAAACCCGACAACGCAGTTGACCGACACGCTCGGATCCCGACAGACGGAAGACCGACAAGGGGAATGTGTAAGCGCGACCTGGTAAGTATGCGATAGTGAGGGATGTAGGAGTAGGGAGCGGACAGGTAAGTGTTGAATACTCAGGGATGTAGGGTTAGGGTGTGTGATAGGTGAGTGTGCGGTAGTGTCGGAGCTTGGGGTTTGGGGTGTGTAAGTGAGTTAGGGTTAGGGTGCAGGTAGGAGCTGTGTGCGGTCGTGCCGGAGCTTGCAGTTTGGGGTGTGTAAGTGAGTTAGGGTTAGGGTGCAGGTAGGGAGTGTGCGGTAGTGTCGGAGCTTGGGGTTTGGGGTGTGTAAGTGAGTTAGGGTTAGGGTGCAGGTAGGGAGTGTGTGCGGTAGTGTCGGACCTTAGGGTTAGGGTTTGGGTTAGGGCTAGTGGATATGTGTTGTAGTGTACTGTGTTGTTGACGTGTAGTGTGTCGGTGTTATGGTGTTCGGTGTTTCGCGTTGTCGGGTTTGTGTGTTGTCGGGTTTCTGGCGTCGGTCATTTCCCTGTCGGTGAATCGGCAGTTCGGGCATTAGAAGTAGACCCATATATATATATATATATATATATATATATATATACTAACAATTCAGACTTAACTTAATTAGCACATCTTACATCAAATATAAAAAGTTTAAAAACATAGTTAAATATAAGACATAAATTAATACCTTAATACCCCTAAAAATTTAACCCTCACAATTTAATTACTTATCTACGTAGGGCTTTAAGCTTGAGGATGCATTTAATAGAAGCAACATCATTCAAGCCTGGAGGCATCTGAGCAGATGTTCTAATTTGCCAAAAGAGTTCCTGCTCCTCTAGATGGAAATGCCACGGCCCCCCTCTACCATCGATATTAACCTGGTGGACAACCGTGAAAAGAAAGCAATGTTCTGGATAATCAAAAATATGCCTGGCAAGTGCATTAGTCATGTCCTTCCTTCCTATAGCATATAAATGTTCATAAATTCACTTTCTTAACTTTCTCTTGGTTTTACCGATATAAAAAGAGGGGCATTTCTCACATACAGCAACATATACCACCCCACATGATTCACAATTGTAGTTACCATTGATGAAATAACTTTTCTTGTTGATGTTGATTTTATTACTAGGTAAGACATGCTTACATTGAGGACACATTCCACATTTTCGCATACCAACTACTTTTTGTTTGCTAGTAGCCCTACATCTTTCAACAAGACAACAAAGTGATTAGTATGTCATCATCATTTAAAGCATTGGAAAAGTGTTGGGTGCATTTCTGATGAAGTTCTGTTTTAATAAAAGAACGAAAACGTTAAAGCAGGTGTCTGTTCGTCTTCCATTTGTGCCAACAGTGGAGTTTTGGTTATTTGATATATATATATATATATATATATATATATATATATATATATATATATGCATTTATCTGCACCTGATTATGATTTATTTCTATCTCATATGCTGTGACAAGTTTCTTTCTTCCTTTTTCTCTTTTTCTCTTTTTGTAGTTTATTTGAAGTGAACATTTTTTATAAATGTCATTTATAAATGCAACTAATAATTGCTGGTTATAACTGCTTCTTTTAAAGAACTATAATTAATTTTAGTATTAATGGTAAGGTTTTATATGTTTAATTAATTGTGTTTTTTGATAGGGTAATTAAGTCACGAGTTTTACGGTGAATCAGTTTATTTAAGTGTTGCAGGCTGTTATTGATTTTGTATTTTGTCTGAAGAAAGGCTGTATATTACTGCAGCCGAAAGCGCTCACAATAATAAACAGTCGTGCCATTTTACCAGTCTGTTTCCACCTGGTTAATTGTTTTTGAAGTCTTATTAAATCCTATTTTTTTTTTATAATTTTCCTTAAACAATTTTCTTACAAAAAGTTGTCTCCATTAATCCATTCTAACACCCTAAACAAATTCAAAGTACCATATACTACTGGATTTAATAATCTTTATCTACATGCAATATTCTCCTCTTGACTGGGTTCAATCTAGAACCCCAAATAAATCTAAATGTTAATTCGATAATCTGTTTTTCTTTTTTTAGGTAACATATGTATGCTCACCATATAGGGACGCTTCCCTATCCATAGTGAATTAAGTGAACTTTTTTATTATAAGATAATCTATATTTTTACTCCATAAAATACTCAACTCTCTCAGATCCTGTAAAATTTTTATCCAATATTCCTTAATTTCAGTAGGTCCAAAAGTAATTCTTAATACTAAAATTCCACCAATACCAAAATGAATGTCCTTTATTCCTTCCTCAAGGTCAAATCCTTAACTTTTATTACTATTAAAACACATTCCTACAACTTGCAAATATTCATTTGTTCTATGTAATATTTGTTCCATTATTTTACTATTCTTAGTTACTATAATCACATCATCTGCATATGACATAACTGAATATTCAACACCCCCATTTTGTATAAACCTTGCCTCAATCATATCTTCATTTATTCTCGTCACCATGTAATTCAAAACCATAGCAAATAACTACTCATAGGACATTCTTGTTTCAATCATCTGTTCATCTTTATTTCCTGATTAACCATCCATTTACCAATACTTTAATATTACTATTCTTATAATATTACTATTCTTATATACTAATTACTTTCTGTATTCTTCTCATATTATTTAGTTTATGTCTTTCTGCTTTTCCCGGTTAGGGGTCGCCACAGCGGAACTCCGGTCCGCTAATGATTGGCAGTTGATTTTTACATACCGGCTTGCCAGGCCTGACGCGCAACCTGCAACGAAGGTACGCCCATTCATGCATGTCTCCACGCAGAAGATGCTCTAGCTGAGAATCAAACCGGACAGCGTCTTACTGTGAGGTGAAAACGCTACCGCACCACCACCGCGGGTCCTTCTGCAGCACTTTTCCAAAATTATCCATATTACTTTGTGATTTATTTTATCAAAAGACTTGTTTATATCTCCTATCAATACTTCTCTTTGTTTCCTTACTTTACATCATCCACTATTTCCCTATCATTATATCATAACATCCCCTCCGTTTAAGTCCATATACACCATCTTCTAACACCTTATCTATCTTATTTTTTATTCATATTTGTTAATCTTCATAAATATCTCATAATCTGTATTATTTAAAACCACCAGTCTCCAATTTATCTCCTGTTTTTTTCCTTTTGTCTGTATAAATTTTGCGACTCCATCACACTTGTGTGTATTGAATACCATCCTGTAACCATTTATTCAATACACATACATTTTTTCATTTTGCCATGATTCCATATTCGTATATATTAAATA
The DNA here is from genome assembly GCF_019279795.1 of Protopterus annectens. Classification (NCBI taxonomy): domain Eukaryota; kingdom Metazoa; phylum Chordata; order Ceratodontiformes; family Protopteridae; genus Protopterus; species Protopterus annectens. Next base: position 209,440,691 of record NC_056737.1, on the reverse strand, counting down.
CTCTATCCCATCTAGACTGGTTGCTAATTCAATATTAACTTTCTTCAGTAGTAAATCCAATTCTGCCAAGGTAATCAATTTATCTATATCCTTCTTTATATTTTCATAAAACTTTTTTTTTACATTCCATTCATTATTTACCTTTAATTCTTTTCTGACTGTCTTTTTAACAAATGGCAATATAATATTCATAATCTCATACTATTTCTTTACCACCAACCCTTTCTCATCTCTCAGTTCTCTAATTATTCCACTATCTTCTTTAACCTCTTAGCCAAATATGGTGAAACCTCCTCTTTTTTTACCTTTAACAAAAAACCTTTGTTTATACAGTAATCTTTTTTTTCTCTTTTTATATATCTCCATTTCTTTTCTATAATAAACATTTTAATTTCTTTCCCAAAACTCTAATGTATTATTCTGTAATGTTATATATTCCTGCTTTCATGTCTTAATGCATTATCCCATTATAAATGGTCTTGATTTATATTTTTCTTTAAATATTAACCACCATTCTGTCCAATGTATTATTCTGTAATGTAATATATTCCTGCTTTCATGTCTTAATGCATTATCCCATTATAAATAGTCTTGATTTATATTTTTCTTTAAATATTAACCACCATTCTGTCCAATTCAAATATCAATCCCTCATAGTTAGATATTCCCTCCACAAGTGCATATTTTCCTTGCCTTTTTCATACCAGTTACTCTCAGTAATCCTTTTAATCCCTTTTCCAGTTTTTATATATTCAGTATTTTCTTCAGTTTCTATCCCTATAGCCCTGTGATCTGAAAACACTGTCTGAGCTTCTCTTCTATCTTAAAAAATGTATAATTCTCAAACTATAAAATAATCACTCTCAGTTATTACCCTCTTCTATATGTATATGTATTTGAATCCCATAACCTTAAACCTCCACACTTCATAACTTATATCTGTTTTCTCATTCCTTATTTTCCTTAGATCAGAATTAAAATCTCCCAAGATTATAATGTTCATATTGACTATTACATAATCATATATTTTTTAAACAATTTTTCCCTTTCCTTATATGCTACATATGCATAAATTGCAATAATCCTGTTCCTTTCCCATCTAAAATATACTACTGTTAACCTTCCTAATCTGACATAATATCTAATATAGAAATATCTATTATATAGTACTGGAATACCTGAACAAATTTAATTTCCTATATTACATATTATATCCCCCTTCCACAAATTCCCTGTTTGTACTCTCTCATCTTTTGTTAACCCCCTCATCTTCTAATACTATCATGTCTACCTCATAATCATTACACCATTCCAAAATTCCAACTCTCCTATCCAAACTTTTAATACTATTAACATTAACTGAAAATATTCTAAGATTGCTCACCTCTCTTCTTCTTAATTTAAATGAAATTATTGTATTACTCTACCCATCCGCCCCTTTTTTACTTTCTTACTTGAATCCTGTATCTTCCTTTTTCTCTCTTATACTCTCTTTCCTATAGATTTTTTTATAACTTTCTAATCAATGTCTTTCTCCTCACATACTTCTGACTCTAATTCATGCTCTCCTCTCTTAATAAATTTACTTCTATATCTTGTATTTCCTCAGGTGTTTTCAAAACATCTTCTGTTTGATTCCTGTCATGCAAGTTTAATTTCTCACTTTCATCTACAATTTTTCATTTCTACAATAAGTTTCTTGCCCCTCTGTACTCTTAAATTTTCTACTTTTTCACCTTTCTTAATATTACATGTTCTAGCATCATGACCAAAATCCACACACAAATACCATTTTTATCATAATTATTCACAAAATGTCTGTATCATTTGTCTGTAGAGCAAGGAGGGTTTGTTAAATGCCAGAGTTGCAGTTGTCTAAAATGGTAGATATAAGCCAACTTGGTTATATAGGGTCTCCTCTCTCTATTTAATTTATAACTAAAAAAAGAGACACATGTCAGAGTTAAGGAGGTGATCTATTGAGGAGCAGGCCAGAGGATGCTCCATTTTTCACTACAAGCCATTTAATTCTGGATAGGACAGAGCTCCAGTGATATTTGGCAAGTACATGAAGAGTGATTTTGAATATGTGCACCTGCAGAAACTTCAGATAACCAATATTTGTGATAGACATTTATGAAAAATCATATTAAAAATGTAATTAAATATGCTATAATCACATGGTCTTCTGTATCTCAAGCACAGCAAATGTGGGTACAGAGCAGCAAACACAAGCTCATGACATGAAGGCAAGTTAAGATTCGTGGCAAGAAGGTAATTCACAATGACAAGACAGTCCAATGACAAGCTGAAGTACTTTAACGAGTTAACAACTCCAAATGTGTCATCTGATGCCACCTGGATATGCCAGTTTGCAATAGCAAAGGAAAGGATACTACAGTGCCAAAAAAACACAGACTTTGCTTTGAAATAACTTTGCTAGAACTAGTAAGTGACAAACTCTTCACAGATGTGAAAAAAATCCTTAGACAAGTCTGTGGCAGAGGAAGATATTTAAATTAAGTAGTACAGGGAGGTCATTTTCTTGGATGACATCAGAGATCTGATACGTCCCACGTTAAAGTACTAATAAAAAGCACAATTTTTAACAGACAAAGATAAAAGACAAACAGAACAGACTTTTGTGACAATTTAAGAATTTTGCTTTTGCAGGAATCCCTGAAAAATTAATTTGGAAGGTTTGCCAAACAATGTGTTACTGATTTTTAAGTAGTAAGGATTAAAATCTGAGGACAACAAGAGGTTGTGGTGCAGCAAAAAGAAGTGTCCCACTGTAAGTACATGGATAGTACAAAGCAACAGTACATTAACTTTGTCTCCTGCTGTGAGCTATCGATCAAAGCAGCAAACAGCTCAGATTACCTTTGTCACTTTGGCAGATAAAGGGCAGGCATTTAGGGGGAGGAGAGATGAATTTAAGGACTACAACTCAGGCATAACAAAAGATTGGAAGTAACAGGCACTGAGAATACTGTTCTGTGTGACTATCCTCTTCTGTTTGTCTTTTAAGTAGTCATTGAAAAACAAGAAATGGTAATTAATCCTGACTGACTAAAAGAAAGTAGGGCATATGTGAAAACACATGTAAAGCCAATGCACTGACAGGAACTTAGAGACTATGATGTAATATTTTAAAGCCAAACACTGCATTGTGGGATACGTAGAGGTAGAATAAAAAAAAAATCAAGATGCCAGACCCCATGTGCACAGACTCTGGAATTACATTTAAAAATACAAAAAAGTATATAGAGTCCAAAAGTGGTGTTAAAATATAGCACACATCAAACCATGACAAAATAAACATGTTTTTTTCAGTCTGTGGGAATGGTTCTCCTTTACATTTCTGCACAAAATTCATTACTGATTGAAAGTAGGTGCCATCAAACCTGTGTGGTTTGTAGTGTGCCTAAATCACAATACCTTAGCGTGAAGTAACTATGTACTAAAACTAGTTATTTGGTACAGGAGATGGCAGATACAGATGGACACTTTCTACTAAGGTACTATTTGTATGGCCTCTTATAAAAAGCTAAGGACAGTGGATTGCCCTCTTTTTGGACTTCATCTTTTGTTCTGTACAGGTGAAAGTGATATATCAACTAAAGTTGTGTTTATCACTACAAAAGTGGATGAATGAAACCTAAATTATCTAAGCATAGGAATACAAAAATAAGGAAGAAGAGTTCCGTGGGAATGACATGTTAGTGTTACTATATAAATTACACCTTGCAACCAAACTTTTGTATATGCCAAGTGTGTCTATGTGTAGGGGGTCCACAAACCAGTAACACTATTCATATCAATGCAGACTGCCTTTCTCAGAAATAATTTCATCAATGGCAATTGCCTTAATTGCCATTTTACCTGAAATGCAAGATATCTTCCTACAACCAATAGCCAGGATATGTTTGACATATGACAGTTCATTACCTGCAAAATAAAACACATACACTCTATCAATAAGTGTATGTACTAAACTGAAACGTCTTTTATAAAGGAAAAACTTACAGGGTGTTGAAATCAATATTAACGTAACAAGAATCACCCAGTGAGAACTAACCCTATGAATACCTTAGGCAAACAAAGAATGTGCCTGTTGTACTTGCATATATTGGTGTAAAGCTCTTTACTTATTTGAGTTAAGTGATTTGTATATTTTTTTCACATAAAATTTATAACTCTATATTTTTTCAAAACCACAGCAAATCATCAGGACACCTCCCCCCTTACATATCTCTCTATAACTGTACTCCTGCTTGCATAGTATAGCTTGTTATTTTTGGATGTAATAAATCACACTCTTGGTGCCTTGAAATCAGTGCTTTTATTAAACACTAGCCTTTTGCCCTGTAAACACTGTAGTGTTTATTTTGCTTGAGATATTTTTATTTCCATCATAGGCTGTTTTATTTTCCTTATTACAACTTACCTAGTCACCTAGTTCACTGCTAGGTTTTCTATTGTGGTGAACAGATTGTTTGCTGCATACTGAAACCAGGTTCGGTCCACTCCATTCACCCTCGCTACACTCGGGCTCACTCCGCTCCCCCTACTCTACCTCCATTTTCACCCACCCCCACATCTCCAAAATTTATACTCTATCCATCCACACCAGTTCCCCTGTCCCAACCTATTTCCTCGCAAACCCTGCTATTATGCTCTCATCCACTCTATACTTGACTCCTCCCACCTTAACCACCTCAACTTTGCTCTGTACTCTCTACTTTATATTTACTTTTCTACATCATTATAAATCCCTCCCTTTCCTAATGACATTCTTCTGCAAGATAATACCTCCTTCCTTTCACCCTACTGACACATCTCTTCCCCTCTACACTCTCTTTGTCATTCTCACCAGCTCTACCTCTTACCATCATACTCTACTTTACATAAATCCTACCCCTACTATTACCTTCCAACAAACTCATCACTCAGCTGCATATGATCTCCCTATTAACCCCACTTTTTTCTCCCATGACACTCTCTTATTTAAAAGGAAACTTCTCATTTAACCCACTCTCTTTCTCTCCCAAAGTAAAGCCAAAATACATTTGTTTTAACAAATTCTATTCATGTCTAAAACAACCTATACTAAACTCACCTCTATCTGAAGATGTGCATCCTAATCCAGGACCAGCCATCAACTCCACTTCTCCCTACAAAACACACAACTCCCTCACCTCCTATCCCCCTTTCACAGACTTCCACCGCCTCTCATACCAAAAAACTTACTATTTTCTCTCTCAAGATTCAAAGTATTGTTAACAAAGTCACCAAACTACATGCTTGGATGTCTCTCCACTCCAGACATTCTATCTCTGAAACATAGCTAAAACCCCATATATCTAACAAAGAAATCTTACCCCTGGCTATAACATATTTCTCCAAGATAGGCATAGCTAAAAAGGGGGAGGTGTAGCACTATTGTATTCAAACCAACTCACTCTCCATCCTCTATCCATCACCCACCAAACTTTCTCCCAGCAGAAGTCCTCATATTAAACTGCAAACTGAACAATTATAAAAAGACAGCCATCACTACTATCTCTATAGCACCTGGAAATAACATTCTTATCCTTTAACATTTCCTCTGCAGGATCTCAACTATTTCCTATAAAACCATTATCCTAGGTGATGTTAACATTGACTGGAATTCTCTGTCCTCCGACGCTCCGAATGCCAGTATCAACCTTTTTTGGCTTCTCCCAACTTATCACTACCCCCACCTGCCTGAATACTTGCTGTAACACTAGCTTTACACTTGAATGGATCCTCAACTCTCATCCCCACCAGTACCACAACCCCTGTACACTATCTGATTTCCTAAGTGATCACCTACCTACCTCTAACAACTCTCCCCCCAAGTGTCCAAATCCCATCACTACAAACACTGCCGCATACTATCTCATTTCAACCCTGACACATTTAATCAAATACTTTTCTCTATTAATTCTCCCCCCCCCAGTCAAGTAATTCTACAACTCAATAGCATCTTCCTTAACACCCTAAACTCCCTAGTTCCAATCAGAAATATTAGGATTAAATATAACTATGCACCTTGGCTAACTCAAGATACTTACTTCCCAATGAAAAAGTGAGATAGTGCTTCAAAAAACTAGAATAAACACAAATCCTCTTCCAATTATTAGCATTACAGAGAAGTATGTAACTTAACAAAAAAAAAAAAGTCAGACTAGACAAAAAAAAATGTAATTTAACCCACAAATTAGCGTCCATTTTAACCTAAGAAATTCTAGAATATCAAACTGTTACACCCAGGTAACCCCCTGCACTAAACCCCTTAACACTTCTGCTATACAAACTGCTACACTTCTTAACACCTTTTTCACTGACTCCATTCAAAAATTAACTAAAAAAGACAAATACCAACTCCTTTATCTCTCCCATCATTTCTTCCCACACAACCTTAACACTTAAACTCATCCCCACTTCCTATATCAGATCTCTTCTCAGTAAGCTCAAGCCATGTTCCCCTTCTTTCGATAAGTTACCTGCTCTCTACCTTAAACTTGCAGTAAAATCTGTTGTATAAGCCAGCTCTATACTTATCAGATCAATCCAAGAAAACATAGTCTCTGAAATTGGAAAAAAATCCTATGTTATTCCTCTGCATGGAGGAGGTAACTCTGCTGACCATTCTAATTTCAGACCTATTGCTATCCGGTCCCCCATTTCAAATATTCTTAAAAAATGTATTCATAAACAGCTCCTTTCTCATCTACTTCACGAAAATCTCCTCACCCCTTCCCAACATGGTTTTTGCCCCAACCACAATACAGCCACAGCTCTTATATCTTTTATGCATAGTATCTCATATCTCATGACCACAATAAACTAGTCATGTCTTTTTCTTGACCTCTCTAAAGCATTTGACACTGTCTCCCACAATCTACTTCTGTTCAAACTATCTAACCTTAATTTCTCCAACTATACTCTCTGCTGGTTCTCTAACTACCTCCCTAACCGATCTCAGGCTGTGAAATCAATGTCTGCAGCCTCCACTTTCCTTCCAGTCTCTACCAGGGGTCCCCAAGGCTCCATCCTTGGTCCCTTTCTATTCAATATCTTCACTAATAACCTATATAAAGCCTGTCCTCCCTGATCTGTTATACAATACACCGACAATTTCACAATAATCTCCACCTCGACAATCTACCCCACCTTCTCACCCTTACACAAGAATCTCTCCACTCAGTTGAAAAATGGCTAAATTCCAACCATCCACCTTCACTGTCACCTCACTAAACAGCACAGATATCAAAGTCAAACCTTCACACCAAGCTCTTGGGGGCTATAATCGATGATCAAATTAAATTTGATCTACATATTCAAAACTGCATAAAAAAAGACTCTCAAAAACTATTTTATGGGAATAAAAAGTTTCTGACAAATGAAGACAAACTCTCTCTGGCACACACCTACCACCTACCCTCATTATTATATATGGCACTTATCCCGACTAACCTCCAAACAAATCTTTTGACTAAGCTTGAACTGGTACATAAAATTGCTAGATTTGCTGCCACACAAACCAACCATATCACTCACACCACTGCCTTCCTCTAAAAACCTTTCACTGGCTTGAATTTCACCACCAACTCCTTTGTCCTCAACCTCACACACTCCATATTAAACCATCCCCATGCTTATCCTGCTCTCACTGATCGTATTACACCCTACATTCCTAAATGTATACTTCACAGTTCATAGGCTCATAGGTGTGTACAAGGCTAATGGTCCTGGGGCCTTTACAAGCCTAGCCCATAGGACTACCCTGGCATTCTGCCACCTGGCCTTAGTTCCCAGTGCCTCTGTTGAGTAAAGCCACTGGAGTCATCCCTGGGGTGAATTTTCTATTTCCCATCCACTCATCAAACTTTCTCTTGAACAGGGCCAGTGAGGTGCTCTAATTAACTTGTATGGGAAGTCTATTCCATAGCATGGGTAGTCTTTGGGTTATGAACCTGTCCCTCCAGCATGTTCTGTTGATAGTGGTAATGAGGTTGAGGTCTCTGGAGAGCGTGGTGCGGAGGGATTGGGATTTCTTTAGAAAAAGTATTTCTAACAGAGCTGGGTCAGACATGGCTTTGCAAGTCAAGCAGAGATCGTCTCTAAGTAGGCGATATGAGACAGAGAATAGTTGGAGTTTTTTTTTAGTCTGTTCATATAGGACACATGTTTAAGGCTGAGGATCCTCTATGTGAGGAACTTTTGTGGCTCTCCAGTTATTGCAGGTATCTAGTGAGGTACATGCCAAATGGGGCATTGTACTCAATGATTGGCCTAATGAGGGAAGAGTAGAGGGAGGCAATGACCTCTTTCTTCCTGGATGCAAAACCCTTAGTAATGAGATGTGCCACATAGAAGGACTTTCTGACCACAGTGGCAATGTGGTGGTCAAAAGAGAGGTGCTGTCAACCTGCATTCCCAGATCTCTTACAATGCCTTCTTTGTTCAGTAGACTACCATTGATGTGGCAATTCATGGGAACTGGGTTTTTCCCAAAGGGGATGACAACATTTTTTGGCATTGAGCTTCAGGCCATGGTTCTAACACCAGTCGTCGGTCTCAGTGAAGCCTTTCTGTAGGATGTCAGCATCACTTGGGGAGTTAATAATAGCTCCCAACTTGCAATTGTCTGTGAACTTTGTCAGCCAGAGTCCCTTCGTGTTGGCCTGGACTTCACAGAAGTAGATACCAAACAGGAGAGGACCCAGGACTGAACCCTGTGGGACTCCACTTGTGACTGGTCGGCAGTCTGACTTGGACTCAGCTACTTTAACACTGTAGGTTCCACCTGTGAGCCAGTTTTCAACCCACCTAGTGATATAGAGGTTGATGCCTAACTTAGTGAGTTTTTCTATGACTCCTGAGTGGGGAATGGCATCAAAGGCCTTGGCCAGATCAAGGTAGGCTGTATGAATCACCTTGCCTTCATCCACAGCTCTGGTGACTGACTCAAAGAAATCGACCAATTTGAGCAGGGATGATCTACCCTTCACAAAACCAAACAGTGTGGGATCCAGAGTTTGGAGATTCCCTATATCCTTGTTTATTAAGTCCATGATGATGTGTTCCATAGCTTTGCATATCAGACTCGTCAGGCTAATGGGGCAATAGTTCCCAGGGTCTGTAGTTGCTCCTCCTTTGTGGAGAGGGATGACTGTAGCAGTCCGCCATTTGGTAGTGACAAAGCCTGAGTTGAGGCTGTGATTGAAGAGCGCACACAGGTGAGGTGCCAGTTTACTCTGTAGTTCATGTACAACACAGCCAGGGATATTGTCAGGTCCCATAGAAGCTGTATTCTTGGCCTTGGAGAGTGCTGTTTTAACCTGTGCAGCAGTAATACTGGGTGCCTGGCAATCTACTGGTAGTATGACTGTTCCCTTGAAGGGGAGAGAGGGGTAAAGTTGGCACTGAATCTGTCGGCTGGTATAGTGGCAATTTCTGTTGGCTCAGTATAGGAGGTACCAGTTCTGACCAACATCTGCTTCACATTTACAAGCCAAACAAAACCATTGGCAAACTACTATGACCATTCTCACTAATGCCTGGAACAATCTGCCCCAACATACAAGATGAATTACTAACACAAACTGTTTCAAAAAACTCTGAAAGACTATCTATTCAATTCTTGGACTTGTTTTTGTGCTGATCCTACTTAGACATCCTCCCTTCGTCCAACACAACACAACACCTACAGTGGATATAAAAAGTTTACACACCCCTGTTAAGATGTCAGGTTTTCGTGATATAAAAAAATGAGACCACAACAAATGGTTTCAGAACTTTTCCCACCTTTAATGTGACCTATAACCTGTACAATTCAATTGAAAAACAAACAAATCAGTTAAGGGAAAAAAATAAAAAAATGTACAATAAGCTGGTCGCATAAACACCCTTAAACTAATGCTTTGTTGAAGCACCTTTTGATTTAATTATAGCATTCAGTCTTCTTGGGTACACACCTGCCATCAATTAAAGAGACTGATTAACCCCAAATAAAGCGCAGCTGTCCTAGTAGGATTTTCCTGACATGTACTCATTTTCCTGATACAGCAAAAGCCATGGTTCACAGACAGCTTACAAAGCATCAAAGGGATCTCATTGCTGAAAGGCATCAGTCAGGAGAAAGGTACATAAAAATTTCCACAGCATTGGATATACCATGAAACACAATGAAGACAGTCATCAAAAAGTGGAGAAAATATGGGGCAGCAGTGACATTGCAAAGAACTTGACGTTGCTCCAAAATTGATGAAAAGACAAGACAAAACTGGTCAGGGAGGTTACTAAGAGACCTACAGCAACACTGAAGGAGCTGCAGGAATTTCTAGCAAGTACTGGTTGTGTACTACATGTGACAATCTCCCATATTCTACATATGCCTGGACTACTGGGGTAGGGCTGCAAGACGGAAGCCTTTTCTTACACAGAAAAACATCCAGGCCCAGCTAAAATTTGCAAAACAATACATCAAGTCTCCCAAATGTATGTAGGGAAAATGTGTTATGGTCTGATGACAAAAAGGTTGAACTTTCTGGCCACAATTCTAAAAGGTACATTTGACGCAAAAACAACAATTCGCATCACCAAAAGAACACCGTCCCCACTGTGAAGCATGGTGGTAGCAGTATCATGGCTTAGGGTTGCTTTTCTTCAGCTGGAACTAGGGCTTTAGTCAAGGTGGAGGGAATTATGAACAGTTCCAAATACCAGTCACTTTTGGCCCAAAACCTTCAGGCATCTGCTAGAAAGCTGAAGATAAAGAGGAATTTCACCTTTCAACATGACAATGAACCCAAGCATACATCCAAATCAACAAATGAATGGCTTCACCAGAAGAAAATTAAAGTTTTGGGATGGCCCAGACACAGCCCAGACCTAAATCCAATAGAAAACTTTGTGGGGTGACCTGAAGAGGGCTGTGCACAAGAGATGCCCTCACAATCTGACAGATTTGGAGTGCTTTTGCAAGGAAGAGTGGGTAACTATTGCCAAGTCAAGATGTGCCATGCTGATAGACTCCTACCCAAAAAGACTGAATGCTGTAATTAAATCAAAAGGTGCTTCAACAAAGTATTAGTTTAAGAGTGTGCACACTTATGCAACCAGCTTATTGTACGTTTTTTTTATTTTTTATATTTTTTTCTCCTAAAAGGCTTGTTTGTTTTTCAATTGAATTGTATAGGCTATAGGTCGCATTAAAGGTGGGAAAAGTTTTGAAATGATTTATTGTGGTCTAATTTTTTATATCACAAAACTTGGCATTTTAACAGGGGTGTGTAAACTTTTTATATCCACTGCATCTCTTCCTTGTACACTCTACCTACCCCCTTCTCTCTTTCCCCTTCTGTTTCCCTAAGATCAGTCTGTACAATAATCTCTTTCAGTTATGAAGTTTACTACAGAGTGTGCCTAAACTGTCCCTACAATGTTTAATGGGCATACCTTACATCTGTAGAATGACAACTATATCAGTAAGAATATTTATTTTAAACAATGTATAACATGCAACTATACTGTCCCTCCAATAATACGGTATTCTTCTATTTTTTAAATGTAAATATTGCACGTGTTATTTTTCTGTATGTGACTACAGTTTTACTGTATCACGACTATTTTTAAAAGCAACTGTCTCTTACAAACCTCTCTGGAGCTTTTCTCCTCAGGTCTCTGCTGAAAATAGGCCAGACTAACCCATTCAACAAATGTCCAATAAATAAATAAATAAATCTTGTACTTCATTTGCATGCTGCTCTAGATAGTAACATTTATAATTTTAAGAGTGAATTTGTAGTTTACTGTGCCGTGTGTAAGAATTGTGATAGTTCCTATATAGTTAAGATGGTCAAAAAGCTTGGAGAAACAACTACTGAACATGTTCTTATTAGGAATGGGGATTGCCTGGAGCATTAGGTAAATATTCTACTGATTTTATGAAATTTTTAAAAAATTTCTTCTTTAGTGATACATGAATTAAAAGATTCAAGTGGGGGTTTACTTGAATAATTTATTAGAAATCAAGGGCTTAATATTGGCAAGTCTAGGTGAATGCTGGCAAAATGCCAGGGTTGAATGAACATTTGAATGTCTAAAGCTTATTAAAAGTTACAAGACAAACCATCAGATAGATGTATTAGTTATATATTTTATTGTTTCAATTATGTATGATTTTAATGGAGCATTCACACTTCTATTGGCTTTCTTAGAATGGCATTTTTATATTTGTATGTATTTTTTTTTAACTGGATGCATCTGAAATGTAGTTTGAAACTTTATAGTGGAACACTTGACTGGTGTTTGGTATTTAACTAGGTGGTGCATTTTTTAACTCCGTTCTGAAGATGTCTTTTTTAAAATGAAAGCTCTTAACTGGGCATAATAAACCTGTTTGTGGACTGTTTCCTTCTTCCCTGAGTGGTTGTTTATAACTGTTGTTTTATGAGACGGTGCGGCAGAAGTTCTTATTACGTCTGCAATGCACATATTTCTGTAGGGAACTTTTACTCTGGTATTCATGAACAGTGTGTAGAGGTGTACAAAAGACATGCGTTCATAGGAGGTTACTAGGCTAATGGCCTAAAGGCCTTTACAAGCTTAGCTGTGTAAAAAAAAAAATGTGTACCTTAAATGACCATAGTTAAAATACCCTTGTCCATAAGGAACAGATGTGCCACCCCCAGGGTGAATTTATGTTCACCCATCCAAATGGCAAGGTTGCGTTTAAATAGGGTCATTGTAGAGCTCTGCTTCACATAAAATGGGAGCTTATTCCATAGGAGCAGCAATCTCTAGAAGCTATGTCTGTCTTCCAAACATGTTTTGTTAATGTCACAGGCTAGGCTGAGATCCCTGGAGCGAGTGACTCCTGTCCAATTTCACTTCAGATGTGCATTTCCATTAGGGCAGGGTCAGAAACTGCTCTGTAGGCCAGGAACATGTCACCTCTCAGTAGCCAGAATGATACAGAGTACAGTGACAGGGCTTTCAGTCTTTTCATGTAAGTCATGTTTTGGAGGCCCTGGATTCTCTTGGTTAGAAACCTCTGTGGTCTCTCCAGTTGCTACAGGTGTCTGGTAAGAAACATATTAGTGGTCTAAAAAGGGTCAAGTATAGCGAAGGTATAACCTCCTTAGGCTTGGATGCGATGCCCTTATTATTTAAGAGTTGCCCAATGCAGAAGGCTTTCCTTACCATTATGGACATATAGTGATCGAAGTTTAGATTGGTATCAACCTTGCACCACTGGTTTGAGCTTAGAGGGGTAATATCTATATCATAATTAGCAGGGGTTACTTCTTTGCCAAAGGGAATAAGGCATTTTTTTACATTAAGTTTTAATCCATGAATTTGGCACAAGTTTTTGTCTGTGTTTTCTGGACCTGTCAAAAGCATTAGACACCATATCTCATACCATACTTCACCATAAACTCTCCAACCTAGGCTTCTCAAACTCCAAAACCTCCTGGTTCTGTGATTACCTCACTAATAGACACCAGGCTGTTAGATGGAGCTCTTCCTACTCCCCCTTTCTAGCAGTTAGGACAGGGGTCCCACAAAGATCAATATTGGGCCCTCTCCTCTTCAATGTATTTACCACTGACCTTTTCTCATCCTGCCCCCAATCCAATCTTATTCAGTATGATGATGACTCGACCATCATCAACTGCTGACAACATAGTAAACCTTCAATCCCTTACACAAAACTCACTACACTCAGTTGAAAACTGGCTACAATCCAACCAACTCCTGCTAAATTGAGCAAAACTAAGCTACTACTTTTCCTACCTAAAAATCTGGAACATACAAAACAGAACTTTTCCGTAACATCCCTTACTGGAACTAAAATTTCTGTTGACACCCAAACAATACTCCTTGGAGCAATAATTGATGATGAACTTAAATTCAACCATCACATTCATAGCTCAATAAAAACAACCCCAAAAACTAGGTTTGCTTTACCGTCACAAAAACGTTCTTCCCTGTGCATCCCTACTCTATGCTTCACCTCTTCTTACCCATATACAGAGTAACCTAATATCCAAACTAGAAACCACATATAACAAAGTAGCCAGATTTGCTGCAAATCAACCTTACAAATCCCATCACTGCCTCTCATTAAAGGCTTTACACTGGCCTGAATTTTCCAACTTACTGCCTCAATCCCAACTCCTTATAGCCCACAATATACTAAACAATTCTAAATCCTACCCATCCATTGCAAATTCTCTGACTTTATACTCCGCAACATCCACCAAGAAGTACTAATCAATACTTTCTTGAAGTTCATAAGCCAAACAAAACCTTTGGGAAAATACTTTATTGTCACTCAGTTGCAAATAATTGGAACACACTCCCTTTAGCCCTTAGACTACTTAAAGACAAAAATGTCTTCAAGAAACAGCTTAAATCTTTTTTCCTATCAAACTGGATATGTTCATGCTCTAAACTAATATCCAAGAAACATTCAGGGATAACCTAACTTAACTGTATCTCTTCTAGCTCTCTATTATACTACTACCTAACCATTTTTTTCGTCATATTCCATACTAGTTAGCTCATGTTACACTCAATTATCATAATCCCTTATCACTGTTCTTTAATTTATTTATTAACTTCCAAAGTTCACACAACTTTATCTGTATATTTACTTACTTCATATGCCTAGTACCTTGGCTCGGCAATATATTGACCTTAGCCTTACCATATTTCTGCTTAGTTTCTTGCCATACGTGAAACTTTCCATATATGTATTGTATTGTATTGTATTTCTAGCCATTTTATATATTCCTTTATTGCGTGTTATGTAATTACTTCAGAAGTATGTATACTTAAAATGTGAGCTGTTTTTATCTTTGTTCTACTTGTTTACTTAAACTTTTTTGGGAGCTTTTCTCCTTGGGTCTCTGCTGAAAAAGGGCTTCTAAGAACCCAGACTAACCTGGTTAACAAATGTAAAAATAAATAAATTTGGGTGTACCCAATAGGTAAGAACATTTATTCTTATTAACAAGGAGACTTTTTGTGACATTACATTTGAGACTGTTTTTTTCAATGGAAAAATTTCTTGGAGAATATGAAAAAAAATAAACAACTGTATTCCATTGAATCTTTATTTGATAAAAACATTTAACAAGGAAACAAAAAAGAAAATTCATGTACAATTTCAAACACAGGTGGTAAGTG
Organism: Protopterus annectens; assembly: GCF_019279795.1. NCBI lineage: Eukaryota > Metazoa > Chordata > Ceratodontiformes > Protopteridae > Protopterus > Protopterus annectens. The sequence continues at coordinate 209,425,460 of NC_056737.1, read as the reverse complement.
AGGCTTTGAAAAGACATTTGAAAACTTTACATAAGGAAGCAGTGTACATCGCAAATGTTTATGTTAAAAGGGGTTTATGGACTGGTGGATGGGATTGTAATACTGTGTTAAAAACAGAGAAAAAAATGAGCATATATCAAGTATGATAAAGGTGGAGGGGAATAAGGGTGTTGTAAAATAATAAATACTGGGAACAACTCAAAACATTTTTTTTTGTGGTAAAGAAGGGCATTTGATAAGTAACTGTGATAAAAGAAATGTTATACGTGTAAAACAACTGTACATTTATGGATGGATTGTAAAAATGAAAATAAGAAAATGGACAATGAGAACACTTTTTATAACCAGAAGAAAAATTAGATGACAAAAAAGCAATAAAGAGGATATAGAATATGGTTCTGAAATAAGTGAAGATGACAAACTGGGAGGTAGTAAAGGAAAAAATAATTCTATTGGTAAAAGGATAAAAGACAGAAAATGAAAACTGAAAGGTATAAGTACAAAAGGAAAAAGAAAGGAAGTGGATGAAAAAGAATATATAGAGCTAATGATTGGGGTTGTTATAATGGTTAAAGGGTTTGACTCACAAGAACAAGGTACAGTGTTTGATTCTCACCTTTGGGAGGGAAATTGGCTAAGCTTAGAAGATCTAATAAGAAACCTAGCCTAGTAATTTGCTAAAAACTTATGAAACTATGAATCGAAGAAAAGGGAAAATGAAAATGTTAGAGTTCTTTCTGTAAATGTGAATAACATTAAGAATATAAGAAGAATAGGTATTTTGGAGTGGTGTAATACATGCGATAACATATGTAATTATATTAGAAGACACAACATTTTTAACAAATAAAGAAAAATTACAACAGAGAAACTATGGGGAGGAAAGAATCTGGGATTTGGGAAATGTGAGATGTTCTGGAATTGCTGTATTCCATAGAAATACAGTAAAGATATTAGACATAACTTTAGCAAAAATGGGAAGATTTACATTTGTAGATTTAAAATGGAAAGAACAAGTACAGAGAATTATTACATCATATGCCTATACTAATTATAAAAAACGGAAATCTTATTTTATCAGATTTTAAACTATGTAGTGAAAAGTACGAATATTATACTAACAGGGGACTTTAATTGTGATTTAAAAGGTAAGCATAAAAAGAAAGGAAATGATATAAGAAAAATGTTGGAAGTTATGAGATGTGGTACTTTGAAACTTTGGGACAGAAATTCTTGGACTTACAAAAGGGGTATGTATAGAACTGAAATAGATTATTTTATAGTATCAGAAAGTTTAGTTATAGGAGAAGGGGACATAGTTGAAACAGGATTTTCTGATCATCTTGTAATATGGCTGGAGATAAAGGAAAACAAGGAATATATAAAATAGGCAAAGGAATAAAAAGGATAAATGAGAAAGCATGGAATGAACAAGGAAAGAGATTAGTAATACACTTATGGAAAGATAATATTACTGTGAGAACATTTTATAAAAACTGGTGGATGATATTTAATGAAAAATATAAAAATATTTTTTTTTTACAGTGGCAACATGATGTTAGAAAACTAGAGAAATAAAAATATAAAAACATAATGATGCATTGGAAAATTTAGAATATAATGATAGAAAGCACTTTGACAAAGAAAAAAATGATATGAAGGAAATCAAGAAAAAATACAAGAAAGGAAAAGGGGACGACGTATCGAGTTACTTAAGCGGGTTAGTGAAGGAAAACGGTAGTGTAATGAGAGAAATAAAAAAAATGTAAAAGGAGAAATAGAAAGAACTCAGGAAAAGATTATAAATAGTGCAGTACAATTACATGCAAGAAATGTTTAAAGAAAAAAAGTAGTAAAAAAGTTACAAAGAGAGAATAAAAAGTTGGAAAAGGAGATTTCTTTAAATGAGCTAGATAAAATATTCTTCTTCTTTTGGCTTTTCCCAGTTAGGGGTCACCACAGCGGATCACCTGTCTGCTCATGACTGGCAGTGGAGTTTTACGGTGTCAAGTTGCCAGCCCGGCGCCCAACCTTCCACAGAAGGCACACGCACTCCCTCCTAGGGCCAATTTAGAGTGTCCAATCCACCTACAGCATGTCTTTGGGATGTGGGAGGAAACCGGAGCACCTGAAAGAAACCCACGCGACCACAGGGAGGACATGCAGACTCCGCACAGAAGGCACACCAGACGAGGATCAAACTGGAGAATCTCTTGCTGTGAGGCGGCAATGCTAATCCCTGCACCACCGTGGCTGCCCAGCCAGATAAAATATTAGGACAAGTAAATACAGATTATGCTGAAGGACCAGATAGAACAGGGTAAGAAATGTATAAAAATTTAAGGTATTGGTAAAAAATATTTTTAAAGATTTTGAATGAATGGTTAAATGAAGGTTTTATGTATAACATATATAGCGGAATACTCAGATTCATATGGAGGAAGGAAGATAGAAGCTAACTTAAATTGAAGACTGATAGTAATGGATAGTAATTTTATAAGTTTTTTATGAAAATAATACAAAAGAGATTTGAAACTAAAATGGAAAATATTACAGAAGATAGTATAAAGGGGAAGAGTTGTCAAGAATTATTACTGATACTTAGAGAAACTATGGATGATATTATGAAAAGAAAAGCAGAAGTAAAATTCAGGAAAAATGGACCTTAATAAGGCATTTGATATAACTGAACCTGAAATCTTATGGGCAGTAATGAAAGAATGCAATATAAGTCAGAAAGTTATGAAATTATGTATGTCAGCACACAGTAATAATAAAGTAAAAATACTTGTAAATAGCTGCTTAAGCCAAAAGGTACATACATATGAAGAGTGTTGTAAGACAAGGATGTGCAACGAGTTGTCTACTCTTTGCATTAGTTATGAATGTAACAGTATGTGAAATAAATTACAAAATGAAGGAGGTGGGGTATATAACACCTGAAGGGTTAAGAATTCTAGTGCTGTTAACATAGGCAGATGACATGATAATAATTGCAAAAAGTAAAATTTGGGTAAACGAAGTTTGCATAAATGGGTATTTAGAGGTGACAGGGATGGCTTTAAATTAAAAGAAAAGTAAAGGTTTAGGTGATGTAGTAAAGATGGTGGTATATATTTTGCAATGAATTAAATTTTTGTGTTCGGTATAAAATTTGGGAATAAAGATATAAGCAGAGTTCAGTGGGAAAAACAATAGAAGAAATAAAACAAACCTGTCTTTTCTGCAGAACATATAGATCATCATTCAGCAAAAAGGCTTATTTGATAAATTCACTACTAGTGAGAAAATAGCATACTTAGCAAGTGTATTTATGCTGCCAACTGTATTTGGAAAGGAATTAGTTCAGATAATTTATTTAATTTATATGGGGTTAAAAATTAAACCCAGTAAAAAGGGAGTTTTATATGTAAATAAAGGGGAAGGATGTTTAGAGTTAATTAAACCAGTGTTATATGCTGGTTCATTAAATTTGTACCAAGTGTTAAAAGTGGATAAATGAAAAAGATGAGAGGATTAGTAGAAAAATTGTATAAATATAAGTATGATAAATGTGGGGGTATAGTAAAAGAGAAAAGAGTGTATCAATGAAGAAATTAAATGTTACCAAAACAAATATTTTTGTGGAATATAAAAATTGATAATGTAGAAAAATATAGAAAAGTATGGTGTTAAGGCTGTAACGATAAAACATTACTATGTAAAACCATGGGAAAATCTAACAGAAGCAAATAGCATAATCAGAAATTAGAATGTCTTTTTTTGTGGAGAATGGCAATAGACAAATTACCAATAAAAGCAAATATACCATACAAGAAGAAAGGTGACAGAATATGTTTACATTATCATGAAGAGGAAACTAAGCAACATGGGCTCTTGAAATGGAAAAGAGTAAACATTTTATGGGGAAAACTTTACAAAGATTTTTTTTTTAGATATTCAAGAAGTGGATAAAATAAACATGGATACGATTAAATTTGGATATTATAACAGAAGTAAAGAATTTGTTAAAATAATACATTTATGTCATATGGGTTATTTGGAATGAAAGAATAAATGAAATTATGTTTAATGGTAAATGGATTTTATCAACAATATTAAGTAAAATCAGATACTAGTTATGGAAAAAGGAGTGGGGGTCTAATAGGGATACAAATTTAGTATGACTGTTAAGGAAATTATGAATTTGTGTAAATATGTTTCTATATATTTGTAAATAAGTAACTATGTTGTAAACAAGAGTTATTTTTGTATATAGATAAATGAAAGACCCTTACTCTTTTCACTTTGGGTTCACTAGACAGTTTTTCCAAACTATGGACGAGTGATTTATGTGCTAAGGCTTCTGTTTCTGCACAGACAGGACAAAGAGGTCCTGTTTATCAAGGAATTGTGTTGGAGGAAGGTGGTTGCCTTCAGTGACTTTACAGTAGCATATGGCTGCAGCAAACCCACCTAAGCTGCAGGTTCTTTCTTGGACAGATGCTGTGGACTGTTTGTTTTCAGTGAAGTTTTTTTCTCCTGTTTCTGGCCAGAATGGTGCTACAGGACTGGAATATGTACTTTTACTGCAGTCAAGGGATCCTGCTGAAAGGAGTAATGCTTCTGCACCTGCAGTAGTGGAGAAAAGGATGAAAGACACTTTGTTGCTCAGAAAGCAGCCTTTAATTGATATTTCAGCTAAAACTATAAAAATGGTGGATCATTATTTTGTGTTGGACTCTTTGCTAAAGCTATTAGGCATTAATATAACTGATATTCATTCCTTAATTCATATGGGTACTTAGCATTTTTTTGTTCTGACATGTCAGACTTTTAATTTGTTAAATTCATTCTTTTAAAATAGCATGCCAAACTGCATGTACATCCTTGGAATGAGTAGGTTTTTGTTGTGACTTCCTCTGTTCTCAAGAAAAGATTGTTTTTGCAATTTTGAACTGATATACTGTCATAATATGAAGTAAGAAAATATTTTTTTCTGCATTATATTCTGTTGTACATAGTGTTACTAAGATTTTTGAAGAGAGGAAGATATGGACTAGTGAATGGCAGGTGTGAGTTACTTTATCAGAATATAATGCGGTTTCACAACATATTTCGGATGCTGAACATTATGTTGAACAATTAAAAATGTGTTCTTTATTGTGGCTCTGGTGCACATCTCAATGCTAATTGCCTCAAAAGGCAACATTCTTAATGTGGTCATTTTGGGCTTAAAGTTAAAAGCTATGCTAAAGGTCATACTTAATTTGATTGCAGGGGGGGGGGGGGTCTTTGTTACAGCTGTTGAAACTGAAGGATGTAATTGGTCTGGAAACAGTCCTGGAGTTCAGGAGAATAATAAACTGGTGGAGTCTGCTTATAAGGATTTATCTATGATACAGGTAAGACCCTCAACTGAAGCTTCCAGTGAGGTGTACATGAAGCCCTGTTTCTGTTGATGACAAGGGGGAGGTTGTTCACTGTTCCACATTTTCCTGGGAGGGATCTGCCTGGGTTAAGTTTCAGGAAGGGGCATTTACACATTTCTTTCTGCTCCCAGGCCTAGGATGCTATTTCCACAGATGTGGAGGGCTCTTTTGTTTTGGACCAATCTGCTAGGTTTACTATTGTGGAACCATTTCTAAAAGTGATAAGAGGAATGCCCTGCTGATATTAAAGTACGGGAAGCTATGCAGCTAGATGCTTACGCAGCTGATAATGAGAAGGAAGGGGAGGGGTGGAAGTGGTGTCTATTAGTATTCTGGTTAAGTATAAAAAAACATTGCTTGAAAAAGGATACAAAAAAGGTAAAGGTTGAATTGCACTACTGTTTTTTTGAACGTTGATAGTGCTATAAATGAAGTATAGCATTTGGTGATTTTTGACTGATGTAAATCTATTAAGGGCAGATATCTTCTGTCTGTGGGCTGTTCGACAATTGACATTACTTCAGAAGGATCAAGCAATCATGTTGGAGTTGGGATATTTCATGCAGTACGGGTCTGAAAATTTGTTCAGGTATTGCTACATTGGTTTACTCTAAGATCGCTTCTTTGAATGTTATAGTTACTTCTCCTGGTTGTGTAGTTTTAATGGATTACATACTGAAGCTTCTAATTAATTGTTTTATATGCCTGTAATAATATGACAATGTATTCAGCTGTTCAGATCTTTAGCTATTTGAGAGTTTGTCCAGTACTGCTAGTGGGAGACCTTAACTGTGCTTTACGTAAAAGAAACAATGAATGGGGAAATTATGCCAAAGCACGTCTTACTCGTCTGAGTGATTATTGGATTCAGTTAGGAACAGACGGGGGTAAATATAAAACTGAAGTTTTTTTTTTTTTTTTATTCCTAGCGTTTCTTTAAAAAAAGTACAAAGGGAATAAATTGTTGAGTTTTTCAGTTCATGCTGCTTATGGGGTTTCTCAAGTCTGACGTTACTATTCTGTGGGTAGAGAAAGGTAGAAAGAGAACAGGGATGGATGCGCCTTCGCAGGTCATGCATAACTTGAGGCAAAAGTTATTTTTTTGATGAATCTAAATATGAAAGAATTTTAAGTTTCTTGGTTTGACTGGTGGGTGGTACATAAAGAACAATTTAGACAGCTGTATTGTCGGTTGAAAATGTAAGGTTGAAACATAAGAAATATATGTATAAGGAATACTGTAAGCAATTTGATATAGATACTGGAAATGATGCGGGCTTTTATGGTGTGCACAACTTGATTTTTACTATGAATGAATTGTTCAGTAAAGGTGCTTTATATAGACAATAATACTGTGTGAAAGGAACCTAAAGTGGAAGTTAATCTTTGTTTTATGTTTACTGTTCAGAGAGAACAGGAGATTCAGGAAGTGGCTGTTGGGTGTGGGTGAGTAGTTATAGAAAAAGATGGTGCATTATGGGATTCACTTCAGAATCTTGAAATTCTGAAACATCGAATGTCATATGATCGAGACCATATGATCGAAGTTTCAGAATATCGAAATTCCGAAACAAATCCAAAATGAAAATAAAATTTAAAAAAAACAAAAAAAAACTGTTTAAACATTTCTGCAAGGGGGCAAACCCCCCTGCACCCCCTATGCCCCCGCTACTTAAATATACCAACTCCAAGATCGCACTACAGCAAGGAAAAGGGAAATCTCCCATTCCATGCTGTATGCAGATCTCCGTTCAGAATTTCAAAGTTTTAAAACTTTGATCATATGACTATGAACAACCATATGAAATTCAAGGTTTTAGGATTTCGAGATTCTGTAGGGAACCTGCATTATGAGATGTGAGGAATATTTATATAACCTGTGTTGTCCTTTCTGTAATTTTGTTTCTGCAGTCTGGGACATTCCTCATCTTAGTGCTGAGGTGGCTTCAAAGCTGGATGACCCCCTTTACCATATAAGAATTGAATAGGATTTTATGTAAGGGTCAAATACACTCTGCACTGTGAGGGTGGTTTGAGTTATGACTTTTAAAAAACTATGCCTGATCAAGAAAAAGTGTGCTTTTGCAGACTTTGAATAAATGGTTTCTATCTATTTCAGATACTGAATCAGTTTGAAAGGGTTGGTGAAGCTGATTTGGAAAAAGAAGGGCGATGTAAGAAATCCAGCATTCTGGATGCCTATTGTTTTGGGAAATGTTGATTGTAGAACTAGACTGAGCTTGCTTTGGAATACAATACTGAAAGGTTTGAATCGGCTGTTGAGGACAGGTGTATATGGTGCTCCTGGTAGAGAAATGAAGGAAATGTTGTTAGAAAAGTTTCAGAAGGCATCAAAACAAGGAAATGAAGGGGTGTTTGGTTGTGTATTATATTAAGAAAGCTTCTGATTCAGTTATGTAGACTATATTGTGAGATAAGGGTTCTCTTGGAAGATTCAATGTCTTTTACAGAACATGTATTCTGTATCGTTGGGTCTTGTCCTTTAATCAGTATTTGGGTTGGATCAGGTATCAAACTTCATGTAGGAGCTAAAGAAGGGTGTTCACTGAGCCCCTTGCTTTTTTTTCCCTTAGTGATGCATGCAGTTACGTTGCAGGAAACCAGAGCTATGCCTTCTGCCAAAATATTTCTTTCCTGTGGTAACATAGTTCCCCTTATTTGAGATATGCAAGTAAATTTTTTGCAGTAAAACCAAGGACTTGAATTGGGATGTTCTTTGAGTTTATACTGGCCAAATTACAGAAAGTGGGTTTATCTATTAAAATGGATAAATATTACAGTTTTGATTGTGTTCAGGCACTTTTTGATATTCTTTTCTCAATGATTTTTGTTAAGGCTCTAGGGGGTTTCTTCCAGGACTGCAAAAACGTTTTTTTTTTTCTAATGACTGGATGCTTTCCAGTTTATTGTATGTATGTGAAAATGTTTCTGTTTGAGCCATACAAAAAGTTTATTTCCTACACTGAATTTCTATAAAAAAAGTTTATTTACTACATTCAGTCTTTTCAGTAAAATGCAATACTTGGAGGTATTTTTTGTTTCCTACGATTTTGGAAAAAAGTTAACTGAGCTTTCATTTTCAGTCACTCAGGGATTTCACTTAAATCCTGTGAAGAGGGCTAGTCTATATAATGCAAAGAGCAGGTAGGGTCGGGGCTTCTCCCAGTCCCTTTTTTTTGCATTCTTTATTTTTACATTGTTTTGTATACCTGCATGTGTGTGTGTGTGTGTGTGTGTGTGTGTGTGTGTGTGTGTGTGCGTGCGCGCATGTGTGTGTGCACATGTGCGAGTGCCTTTGTTTACATACCACCTTCCAGACTGTACTTCATCTGTATTGAACAGATAATTGTGGTATTACTACTTCTGAAAGGGCTAAGAAATGGAAGAGAACCTTGCATGTTTCTGAATCCCTTTCCTAAAAATGAGGAAATGTTGCATAGAAATCTTGAGTAACTTCTATTTATAGACCCATAGGTGCGTCTATCTGACCCCATTAAGCAGAGCATAGCTAGTAATATGAAAAGATTTCTGGGATGGAGTGTACAGGTTTTTTTTTTTTTTTTTTTTTTTTATGAAGACTTTCTTTAGAGAAACTTGCTGTTAAAGAGTTGATGAAATATAACTGTTATGCAGAATTATGTTGTTCCTATCATAACCAAGAGGAGAGATGGCCCTTGTTGGACTGCCCTAGGTTCTTGCGATTTTTGATTTTGGGATAAATGTTTCTGTTACTGCAGAACTTCACCTACTGGAGCAGTGACTAATGAGAAGATTGTATATGAACATTACAATGCTTTGGGGATACAGCAGGTGAATACTCCTGGTATTTTTTTCATGCATATGATCCTTATGGAAAGGACAGTATAGAGAATTATTGTATAATCAGTTTTTTGGATCTGAATTATTTTTTTAAGAAAATTCAGTTTTGGTTATGGGTGAAAAGGTGGGGGATTGATTCTGCAACGTAATGCAGATTTTATGTTGCTATTTACTTACCTTTATTATCGAGTGTTTGTTTATGATTGCTTCTTTACTTTACTGAAGCATTTTTGACATTTTTTTGTTTTTAATAAAGCCCCTACACTGCCCTATAAGTGCAGTGCAATCTTTTACACCCTCTCAAAATACCAGGAAATCAGGCAGATGGGGCTTTTGTTTAATATCTCATCTGAAGGACAGCAGACACACGAGTACAGCACTCCCATTATTCTACACTGTAGTATCAGTTTTGGAAAATTAATGCTGCCTGGTGTGGGAATACAACCCACAGTCTTCTGATCTTCCAGCAACAAAGCTGAGTATGTTACCAGGTCAGCTACTGAGACTGCTGCTGCATTCAGACTTTGCAGAATTTTAGTGTGCATGTTGGTGCAAAGCAGCACAGGACAAAGATATGTAAGGCATGCTTTGTACACTTTACCATTTCCCCCTACTCCACTGTGCTCTACCTTAAGCCTAAGAGTTTTTCCTAAGGGTTTTTTATTCAGTAGCATGAAAGAAGCATTAGGATCATTACTACATTACAATAATGAGAGGATCTGCTGCTGTATGAGCTCCCACTGGCTGAGGATCAGGGACATCACTGCTGAAGTGGGTGGAATATATGTGGTAGTGCTAGCATGGTTGGCTGCGCAAGCATACTTTGTTGCTGTTATCACTTTTACAGTTGGTTATTATCAGGGAAGGGGTAGCACTGCTTACAAGTGTAACACCATCTGGTGGTTAAGTGGAGGCAGTTCATAAGTTACCCACTGGGATCAACATTTATACAGTCATTCTTACATTTGTGAATTACATATTATCTTGGTGGGGGTTGATTTTGGTGTGTGCATCATGAACAATCTATTATTATACAGCCATTCTTACATTTGTGAATTACATATTATCTTTGTGGGGGTTGATTTTGGTGTGTGCATCGTGAACAATCTATACATAATGGAGCTGGACTACACAGAAGGTCTTGTTCCATTGTGAGTAATTCTTAATGAATTCCACAGGGCTTTTCTGTGTACTTATACTCTGCGTCCTACTGTATGGTACATTAATTTTAATAGCATCATATATCTATTTGCATTTTGAATTGTATATGACACATTTGGGGCAGTATTAGTTTTAAGGTCGTTTTTATCCTAGCTATCATTTTAGTCGGCTGAAAAAATCATTTTTGGTTTGATTTGATATGCCATTCATATCAAAGACACAGGTTTTGGTGGCAGACAGCATCTTTCAATTATTTACATCTAAGATGTTAGAATTGCTTCTTTTTTTAAGTTTTAATACAATGAGGACCTAAAAGTCTGGCTGTCAGGGGTACAGCCAGGAATTCCGAGAACGAACATGCTTCTGCCAAATGGCATGGGGTTGTATACCAACCTTCTATACTGCTCCTCCTCCTGAAATAAATGCCAGTTGTTCTATGGCATATATCCCAAATAAGTCATTAAACATGTAAGACATAATAAAATTCTCATACTAGAAACCTAAAATTGCACAGCTCGTAATACAGCAAGCATGCAACCTGGATACACAGGCACATTTACCTTCTTTGCTGGCTCCTTCCCTTTTGGTTTCCATTATGTGTTTGATGACTGAGCACATAACAATATCGACATTTCAACTCATGGCTAACCTGGTGCATGCGGTATGCCTGCCTAAACCCCTAGTAGCTGTGCATACGTGCCTATGGTTAAGTAAGGATTTTTGTTGGCTAAATTAGGAGTGGTGAGTGCTCCAGAAACTGACTATAGTGGAATACAGTTCCACTGTCAACCACTTCTGTAGCTCATCTGTGTGTTTGTCAGAATTTTCCCACTGCAAGCAGCACATTCATCTATTTCTAATTAATGTAGCTTCTGTGCCAGGTGCTGTTTTAGAGAATTGCTGACCTCTGGTGGTCAAAGGCTGGAGTGGCATTATACAGCTAGAGTGAAAAATATTCTTTCCCTCATTCCAGATTATGTCATTACTAAAAGGGAATAAGATTTTTTTTTTTTATTTCAAGTTCTCCTCCTCTTCTTTTTCTTTCGGCTGTTCCCACTGGGGTCGCCACAGTGGATCATCGGTTTCCTTTTCTTCCTGTCCTCTGCATCTTTCTCTGTCAGACCAACCACCTGCATGTCCTCTCTCACCACATCCATAAACCTTATCTTAGGCCTTCCTCTTTTCCTCTTACCTGGCAGCTTCATCCTTAGCATCCTTTTCCCAATATACTCAGCATCCCTCCGCAGCACATGTCCAAACCAATGCAATCTTGCCTCTCTGGCTTTGTCTCCAAACCTTCCAACCTGGGCTGACCCTCTAATATACTTATTCCTAATCCTGTCTACACTCATCACACCCAGTGCAAATCTTAACATCTTTAACTCTGCCACATCCAGCTCTGACTCCTGCCTTTTTGTCAGTGCCACTGTCTCCAACCCATATAACATAGCTGGTCTCACTACTCTCTTGTAGACCTTCCCTTTCACTCTTACTGGTACTAGTCTATCACAAATCACTCCTGACACTCAAGTTCTCTTATGACGTTCATATGAAGGATATTCAAACAGCTGTTTGGTTCCCAGATGTGAATGTCAGAGTAAAGACTTGCAAAATTCTGGTTTATCATGCGCTGTTCTTTGACACTGGAGAAATACGGTTGATAGGATGACCCTAACATTATGTGGATGAATTCATTGCAACAGTGCTCAAAGTAAAGTCAGCATGAATAAATGTGACATCATAGTGTGTACAATATATGTGAAAACACAGTGCATCCAATATGTGCAAAAACAGTACATCATCAACAGACAGGAGATCTCAGGCATATTTTCTATTTTAGTGTAAGGTCTTATGGGTGAAAATAATGATCAGAAAGATTCAGAGTGCCTTTTTGTTTCTTACCCTCCTCACTGCCATCCTATATAATGATTTGTTCCAGTCTGCTTACTCCTTGGCCATCAGGTCATATTCTATAAAAATCCCATCCACTCCTTCCCTTAGATATCCTCCCTAACCACTACCTTTACATATTCTGCCCTTCATGAATATGCTGTACTCAGTAACATCTTGTTGCATGCCCTGCTGTTATCAGTCTACATTTACCTAATGCCATATATGTAAGCATGACTCTACACTTTAACTTCTTCCAGCGCTGATACCTTTGTTCCTAGGCTTGCTAATTCTTTCCTTTCGTCGCCCGTCTTCCCCTCGCCTTTCGATATAGTCCTGATCTCCCCTCCTTTGACTACTTCATGGTATTATTTTGTTTACTTTCTTTGTCCTCTCACTGTTCGTTTGTTGCATGCCTACTGTACCTGCACTTCAGAAACTGTTAACTAAATGCACGGCTGCTCCCCGAAGCTCCTTTTCCTATATAGTCAATGCACTAATTAGGGAGGGCTGGAATAATGGTTAAGGACTTTACCTCACAGTTACAAAGCAAAGAGTTTGATTTTGACCTCAGGTTGTTGGCTAGGCTCTGCAGACTGATTACCTAGTATTTACCTCTTCACATTCTTTCTCATTTGCTAACCTGCTGTCTTTCTTTACTGTGTAACCTGCTGTCTTTCTTTACTGTGTTTGTAAATGTTTTCCTACATTTGCATGCATTTTTTCTGTATTTGGCAACATTTCTCAGGGTTTATGAACTTCTTTCAAAGGATTCCTGACTCTGCAGGAATTTTCACTTTTGTTGTAAAGCATCTGTTACTGCACTTGAGCTCTAAACTAGTTTGTTTTACATTGAGGGTATTATTCTACACTGTGATGGGAATGGTTTACCCGTGCACATCTCTCCAGTTTACAACCCTGTACAGGAAACACTCTCCATAGTAACTCACTATTCGTAATTACTTGAAGAGCTGCCAGTTTGCACAGAGGGCAGCACCACTGCAGGTCATCCTATAGTATACTACTAAACATTCGCACTTAGTTGTTCAAGTGACTCTCCCCTACTACTTCCCATCTACTAAGAATTTGTTATACTGGATAGATGCTTCCCTGTCATCTCATTTTCTGGCGTGGTGTATATGAGCATATTGAGGCAGTGTGGTAACTGTCTCATGTCCACTGATAACCACAATTTTAGAACAGACAAACACAGTATGTGAGAGATGTAACTACACAATGTCATTGGAGGCACAGCTCTCACAAGCACACACACAAAAATGCAAACCAGGTTGTTAGTGTTATACCCAATACACTCACTACCAACACTAAGGAACAAACACATAAACCCACATATGGGAAGGTACTCACAGGTAATCCACCAAAGCCTACAATACCTTCTTAAAACACCCTTGCACACACTCAAAAAAGGGAGTGCCTCACACAACACAACTCTGAAAATCATAGCAGCCTCACTTCCAAGCATTCTAGTTATTGGGGACTCCATTGTAAGACATACTGATGTCCACCTTACCAGGCTAAATAAGAAAATCACAGTGAGCTGTCTGTCTGGAGCCGGACCCACCAGATAACTCATTTGCTTAGGCTTTTAAACCACAAGTGCCAATATGACAAGGTCATGGTCCATGTGAGCAGAAACAACCTAAGATGTACCTCACTGGACTATATGAAGACAGATATGATGGAGCTCTCAGAATTCGTGTCCCAGGCGAGTACGAATCTTGACTTGAGTAGCATCCTACCTTTACCAGTGATGATGTCACGGTACCAGGAAAACTTATTAACTTCAACAACTGTCTTAGTTTCTAGTGTCACAACAAGGGGATCCAATACCTGTCATCCTGGGGTGACATGATTGACAAACCATGATGCTTTGCCAGACTTGTCACCACTTGGCTTCTGGCTACTGGCAAAAACTATCTATCCCCATAGTGCCTTTTTAGGCTGTGCCAAGTTGTTAAACCCTCCAACATAAAAATTGCTCAAGACTACCTAAAGGTATTGCTGCTCAATGCTAGGAATTTAAATGAGAAACTGCACTCCCTGGAAGCACTCCTCACCCTGGAGAACACAGATAAGTGCAGTCATGGAAACATGGTTCAGAACCTTGGACAGTGAGTGCCCTGGCTAGCAAAAGTTACAATACCTTTCACACATTTGATCCCCCTCAGCTCAGGATAAAGCAAAGAAAGGAAGTGTCTCAGTGCTCATAAAGGGCAAGTACACCACTAGACTCGTCCAACAACATGACTCACTTGAGCTGTGCCATGTCCAACTAACCATAGGTGTAATCACTTATTATATCCTGGCTAGCTACAGATCCCCTAACATTAGTCTGGAAAACCACACCTCTTACCTGAACCTACTTTAATCTCTTTTAACATTCAGCCTAACACCATACTTATTGGTGACTTCAACTACCCCTCCATAAACTAGGAGACTTATATGATCCATAATTCACTTGCTCAGAAGATTTTGGACTTTGTCAATGCAAACACCCTGGAGCAACTAGTCACCTCCCCAACTAGAGGGCAACTATTCTAGACCTGGTATTCACAAACATTGGGGGATGCTGCTCCCTCCTATACATTAACTCCTAACCTGGTAAAATGTGAGAACAAAATTGTCTCCTTTAGTATTAAAACTGAGAACCCTCATCAAACTCCAAACCTATTAAGAACTTTGCTGAGGTCAATTACCTCAAACTAAATGACAGCTTATTAAACCCCTCTGAACCTGGATGATACTGAGGACTAGTCTGTGCTGTACACAAAGGCACTGTACGGCTACATTCATAGCTGCATAAAGGAGGCAGTACCTGTCCAAGTCAAACCTATCATTACTGGCAAAAATAAACCAGCTGTGGTCCCCTAGCATAAATAGGCTATTCAACAAAAGGAAAAATTCCTTTTCAAAGCTAAGAAGGAACAGACAAAACAGTGCAAAAAAGACACTCACCAGTCTAAACAAACAAATTAGAGAGCTGGTCAAATCTGCCAAATCAAACTATGAGGCAAAGATAGCATCCCAGGTGAAAGATAACCATAATGCTTTTTTAATTATGTTCATAACCTCTGGGGAATCACTCAGCAATATGCAGAAGTAATCAAGAATGGCAACACTTACACCCAGCCTACAACTATAGCAAACCTGATGGCCAATAAATTCAGTTCAACCCCCCTCCCCAATAACCTCTTACCACACCAAAGAAATACCCTCAACAATCCCCTTATCAGTCATTATGAGGGAATAGGTCCTTACTGCACTCACTAAAGCCAAAAACACAGCCTCCAAGGGTCCTGACAACATTCCAGGATGCTTAATAAATAGCTTAAAACAGACAATCAGGGTCAGTAGAAATCCTCTTTAATTACATCCTCTGGATGAGCTTTGAACCAGAGGAATGAAGGACTGCAACAGTTGTCTCTCTGAGCAAGGGGAGCCCATCAACTAACCCATGGAACTACAGGCCCATAATCTTGACCAGTCTTAATTGCAAGACCATGGAGAGAATTATCATGGCCTGATCAATAACAACACAGAAAATCAACAAAGACTGAACCAGACCCAATTTGGCTTTGTCAAAAGGAGGTCTTGCCTGATCAATCTGGTGGAGTTCTTCAAGAAAGTCACCAGGGCCATGATGAGGGTAAAACGGTACACATCACTTATCTAGACCTTGCCAAAGCTTTCAATATAATCCCCCAATAGGGGATCACAGATAAACTTACTGCATTAGGAATATATCCCTACACTGTCAGGTGGATAAAGTGACTCACTGGCAGAACACATGTTGTCCAGATAGGCAAATCCACTTCTGACAAGAAACCTGTTACTAGCAGTGTCCCACAGAGCTCAGGGTTGGGACTCCTCTTTTTTGGTACTTCTTTGAAGTGAAGGACAATGTCAGGGGCCTCTGGTTCACCAAGTATGCCAATGACTATAAGCTGGGAGTTATCATCAAATTCCCAAATGACATTGTTATCCTACAAACGGCTAAAAATGAATGACAAACAACTGGTAACTGAACCATGGTCTGAGACTAAATGCTAAAACATGCGTAATCACACCCTTCAGCAAATCAGATATCCCTGCAAGTTATAATAGTGACAGCACAACTCTAAAATTAGATCCAGTGATGACAGATAGATAGTAACCTAACCTTTGCCCACCAGGTAGCTATAGTAGTGAAGAAATCCTTCTCTGTGGCTCAACTTATAACTAGAGGCATGGCATCAAGGTCAGAGGAAGTCATAAGGCCATTGTACTAAGCCCTTATCAGGCCGTAATCAAGTACAACGCTCCTTTTTGCAGTACCCCAGGAGTGAAGCAGTATGTAAAATGACTCAGGGCTCCAACACCCAAAGACCCACTACCTCGATATTATCCCATCCTTTATCTGAGGAATTAAGATATCATACTGTCATTTCCTCGGTGTTACTGGCTCTTGTGCCATTAGCCTAGTAATCAACTATGAATTACTTCCTTTTAACTCTAACAACCATTTCCATTCTGATGCTTTGATGATCTTTTCTGAAACAGTCTTCAGATATTCAAACTCCTTTCCATTTCAGTTTAATTGGTTAGAACTGCCACAACTAATATATACACAGTTTCTTACCACCTATAAAAGTATGCAGTATCCATCTGCCTGTACAGCACTAAAAAATATTCTACACAACTATGTTCCCAGTTGGTCACTGCAATCCAGTGACCAAAAACTCCTGTCTACAAATGTATCAGATATGCTGGGCAATGTCTGTACTTGTGTACAAGGTTGCAAAGGACTGGAACTCCATATCTGCATCCATCAGGTCAATACCCTCCCTCCCATCTTTAAAAAACACTCTGAAAGACTTCCTAGCTAAAATCTGACTTTGTTCTTGCTCAAAACCAGGATAAACTACATCCCTAAATGCGAACAAGTACCTTTTCATTCCTTATACTTCCTTACTCTCCCTTCTTCACTTATTTCCTTAAAGCTATCAAATTCTCTTCCCTGACCATCTCTATATATACCTAAGCCTGTTTTTCCCTCACTTCATACTGCATTTCCTGTTATTACACTAACTTACCTTTAATTTCTCTACAAACTGTCTAAAATTTCTCTAAATATTACGATTGTCATATAACTTGAATCGATTCTTAACCAATGTTTTCATATTATCACTAATTTGTTATAATTATTTAAACTGCAGATTTTTATTTTTGAACATTATAAAATTATTGTTCTTAAAATGTTTCAAAATAATTTGGAACTTTTTTCCCCCAGGCCTCCACTGAAAATGGGCTTCTACCCAGTCAGACATTCCTGGTAATCAAATGGCAATAAATCAATAAATTAATAAATAAATAAAGGTTAATAAATAAATTAATAAATAAATAAAGGTACAGTCATCCTGTCTACTACCGCAGTCCTTGCTTCAGTAGTCCAGCTTCATGGTGACTGAAATGGGACCTGTCGATACTAGATAGTTTGACATCCTCCCAGGCTTTTAATGCTATTATATCCCCCTGTTTCTTAACTACATTTTGACCCAGCAGCTAATGTGCCTAATCATTTTCTTTCATGCACTGCAGGGTTTTGATATAAACAGCAACTATAACTACTACTGTAATTTCTAAGCCCCTGTGAACTGCCCTTGCTGTGGTGTAATATGCAAATATTATGCAGTGGGCAACAAGGTGGGCTGCTGTTCAGCTCAACTTGTCTGTTTTTCCCCACACACTACTTGTCTAACTCAGTAAAACAAGTTATGTCTAAATACACCCATCACAGTGGTTTGTTTGTGTCTTTCGGCTTTTCCCGGTTAGGAGTCGCCACAGCCGAGCTCCGGTCCGCTAATGATTGGTAGTTGATTTTTACGTGCCAAGTTACCAGCCCTGACGCACAACCTTCAACGAAGGTATGCCCATTCACGCATGTTTCTACGCAGAAGACGCTCTAGCTGAGAATCGAACTGGATAGTGTCTTACTGTGAGGCGACAACACTACCGCAGCACCACCACCGCATTATAACCCATCACAGTGGTTAACCCCTTAAAATGGGAGACTGGACATGGTGTAAGAAATGTTTAAAGAGGAAAACTAAAGGGTATCAAAAAGCAGTCTGAAATACTTCTTTGAATCGCTACAGGAATTAGCCACAGAGTGAACAACAGGCAGAGTCACAAATCAGGTAGTAGGAAAGCTACATGGGCAGCCATTACCAGATGCCACATTCAGCACACAGCAACCAGATTCAATTTTCAGAATTATAAGGATGAAGAAAACTGGATGAGAAGGTTTGTAGGATTTCATCTGTCAAGTATATACATGTCCACCACAGCCACCAGGTAACACATAATTATACTGTTGGGAGATGGCTGAGATGAAACACTGAGTGGATATAATTAGAAATACAAGGCTTTACAGATATTTGAGAACAGTCCTTTCTGAAAACAAAATGTCCTTGATGAGGGTGACAGATTCAGGCAAAGAGGGAAATCTCACACATAAACAGAGCGCTCATTTGGCACAGCCCTGTATGCACTGGGTGAAGATTCTGATTACCACTAACAATGTGATTAAATGATCCATGAAGGATAAAAGGATGCTGGGTTGTCGTAAGCAAAGCAGATAAAGATCTAACTATTGAAAAAGCTGTGGGCATAGTAAGATTGTCAAAGGCAATGATCACACTTAGAGGCATGTCTCTAGAGCTAAAGATGAGTTAGAGATTGAAAATGTTTCTTCCAAAAGCCCATGAAGTATCCACGTCCAACATCAACAACACACACAGTGTTTACATCAGTCTTACAAGGGTGGAAAGCCAGTCCTCCAAAATGGCAGCATCCTGTCAAGCCAAAAACATTCCATCCTATTCATGTGGGAAAAAAGGAACATTACAATAATGGCTGTAAATTAGCTAGAAAAGTGTACACTGCACAAGTAGATAGTGGGGGGGGGGGGTGTTAACCTGGCATGGTGCTTAGTGTTGAAGATACCTTGATCTGCCAAACTTTTCATTAGGAACCATACAGCGAAATTTAAGACTAAGACATGTTGATTTGACATTGGCCTTCATCTTGTATACAAGGACATGAAACAGAGAGAATAGTCCATGCAACTTGAAAAACAACTTATAAAATCTAAAATTACATTTTTCTGGGCCAGTAATGTTCCATTTACATCACAATGACTGTGACAGAGCCACCTACAAAAGGAAAAACTACATGGAAAAATGGATTCATGCCAATAGATTGTCAACTATTCAATAAAGCATTAATCTGCTGGGGAAACAAATTCTGAAACAACTTTTGGTGAAGCTCAAACGTAAATTATGTTTGCAGGGGATAAGACAACTTGCACCTCCCATGTACAGAGGTGAGAGACAACCCTGACACCCACAAACTTAAATATACCTACTCTGATTAAACAACAGTAATAACAAAAAAATAAATAAATAAACTCTACTATCAGCAAAATTTGTTTTGTCTGTTTTACTACAATGGATCAGTACTCATGTAAACAGTTATCTATATATTGACATATTCCATGGCAAAATTATCAATAGATAGCTTTTTGTATTTTTTGCCAGTGATATACATGACAGACATATGCAACTTGACAAATGAGCTGTCTCCAGTAGAGGGTGCTTAACAGAAAATTTGCCAAAGGTTTTTTTTTTTTGTTCTATGGCATAACTGGATATTTTGTGTAGATCTAATTGGTGCAAACATAACACCACCATAGTGGGTCAGTAGTAAGATCTCTGCCTCACAGTTGTAAGGTCTTGGGTTCAGTCCTGACACCTGGTCACTATTTGCATTAAGTCTGCATGTGCATCTTGTGTTTGTGTGTGTGCTTTCCAAATACTATAGTTTTATCCCATTATCCCCACAAAAAGCAAATATATTGGGGTGGCACAGTGGAGCAGCGGTTAATGTTGTCACCCTACAGCAAGAGACTCTCTGGTTCGATTCTCAGCTGGGGTGCCTTCTGCGCAGAATCTGCATGTGTTCTCTGCATTCACATGGGTTTCCTCTGGGTACTCTGGTTTCGTCCCACATTCTAAAGACATGAGTCTGGAGCATTTCTCTCCACGCTTCTGCTGAAACTGGGCTCTGTCCTAGTCGGACTTTCCCGGTCAACAAATATTAAATAAATAAAAATACATGCTGGTTGATTGGTTCCACTAAAAGGGTGTCTGTGTGTCTCTTTCCATACACACACACACACACACACACACACACACACACACACATACATAAAAGCTATATATAGGTTCCCTGCAGTTTATTGCAGATACATATCTTCAATAAATAATTTTGACAAATGTTCACATTGTTAAAAGCCTGTATTACTAAAAGAGGTATATGGGGTCTCAGTATGAGTGGGAGTATCTGTGTATCTGTTTGTGGGTTACAGTTAGGTAAGTGAATAAATTTAGTGTGTTTCATGGGTGTGTGTGTGTGTATTTGGAACCACCCGTGCCCACATTATTAATGCCTACTAACTCTAATCATAACCTAATTCTTGCCTTAGAACAACCCTAGCCCTGAGTAGCACCCTGCCATCGCCCAGAATGATACCACAGTACAAGGACAAAATGATTGACTTCAACAATTAGCTAAGCTTCTAGTGTCATTCTAATGGGATCCAGTATCTGTCTGCCTGGGACGACATGGCCGACAGACCACAATGTTTTGCCAGAGATGGCCTGCAGCTGTTGCCCCTGGGATTCCAGGTACTGGATAAGACTCTTGCCGCCCCTATAGTGTCTTTTTTACGCAAGGTTCAAATGACAAATTCACCACTATAACAGGTACAAGCAAGCAAAAACTGAGGGTAATGCTACTCATTGCTAGAAGTCTAAACCTCAAAATGCACTCACTCAAGGCACTCCTTAACATGGAGAACACTGATATCGGTGCAGTGACTGAGACCTGGTTCAAGGCTGCAGAGGGCACCCCTGGATTACCAGGCTATAACTCATACCACACTTTTCGGCCATCTAACCTGGACCAGAACACTAAAGGTGGAAGTGTGTCCATATTCATTAAGGATGTCCACACTTCCAGGCTAGTTGCTCAGCAAATTGCATCCGAGATTATCCAAGTGCAACTAACTCTGGGCAAAACTGCAATGTATATTGTAGCTTGCTACAGATCCCCCACCATGCTCCAGGATTCCCACTTCTCTTTTCTTGATATACTGGAAAATATTAGGGTTCAATCAAACACCGTAATAATGGGCGATTTCAACTACCCCACCATTAACTGGGAAAACTACTCATGTACCAACTCCTTCGCTCAACACTTTCTGGAATTCATAAATTCCAATGCCCTGGATCAAGTTATCCACAACCCCACCAGAGGCAACAATATCCTAGACCTAGTCATTACCAACACGAGTGATTGGTGTTCCATACCTGAAGTCAACTCCTCATTGGTCAGATCCGAACATAAGCTAATCACCCTAGATATCCACACCCCGCCACCCCCACCCCCCATTAAAGAAACCACTGTAAAAAATTTCTCCAAAGCCAAATTCATACTTCTTAAGACAGAAGTGGCGAACTTCATGACAACCATGCAGATGGACAATACAGTTATGACTGCTGAATCCTACACAAATGCACTCTATAAGCACTTACTTGAGTGCATGAATCGTGCTATCCCAAACAGAACCAAGATGCTATCCTCCAAAAAAGGAAGTCAATCTGGTGGTCCCCTGCCATAAACAAACTCTACAACAGAAGGAAGAAACTGTTGCAAAAGACAGTAAAATCCCATGAGTGGAGGGAGCACCCTAGTCAGCCTTAGTAAGAAGCTGAGATCCCTCAAAATCCTCCAAAGCTTGCTACGAAAACAAAATCACCACTGATTCCAAGGACAACCACAAAGCATTCTATAACTACATCAAGAATCTCAATGGCAACACCCAGATCTGCACTGAGTTACAGCACAATGGCACAAAAAATACAGAACCAAATGATACTGTCAACATCCTGGCACATAAGTTCAGAGCTAACTTTACCCCCACCCCCCCACCCCTTAAAGGGTCCATATCTATAAGGGAAGAATGCAGAGTCCCTGTGATCACAACTACGCAGGTAAAAACTGCACTTTCTAAAGCCAAGAACACAGCATCCATGGGACTGGACAACATCCCAGGTTGCGTTTTACATGGACTTCAGAACGAACTGACTCCACACCTAAGTACCATGTTCAATCATAGCCTCACATCAGGCTTTGTGCCCACTGAATGGCGCACAGCAACAGTTATCCCACTCCACAAAGAGGGAGCCACCATGGACTCCAGGAACTATTGCCCTATTAGCCTGACGAGCCTGGACTGCAAGCCCATGGAACGTATCATCACAGAACGTATAACCAAAGACAATGGTAACCTCCAAACTCAGGACCCCACTCAGTTCTGGTTTGTGAAAGGCAGATCATGTCTCCTGAACCTGACTTGACTTCTTTGAAGCAGTCACTAAAGCCGTAGATGAGGGTAAGGTTGTTCACACAGCCTATCTTGACCTCCCCAAGGATCTCAACACCATCCCCCATTCTGGTATTATAGATAAACTCATTAAACTAGGTATAAATCCCCACATCACAAGATGGGTTGCCAACTGGCTCACTGACAGAACCCACACTGTAAAAGTTGCAGACTCCAAATCTGACTTCAAACCAGTGACAAGTGGAGTACCAGAGGGTTCAGTCCTGGATCCCCTCCTGTTTGGTATCTACTTCTCTGAAGTACAGGCTAACACAGAAGATCTCTGGCTAATGAAATTCACAGATGACTGCAAACTAGGAGCCATAGTTGAGTTCCCAAATGATGTGGACATCCTAGATATGGGCCTCACTGAGACAGATGCCTGGTGTCAGAGCCATGGCCTCAAGCTCAATGCCAAAAAGTGCATTGTCTTCCCCTTTGGTAAAAACGTTGTACCCATGAACTACCCCATAGGCAGCAGTCTACTTAAAACCGAAAGTGTGATAAGATACCTTGGGATACAGGTGGACGGCAGTCTCTCCTTTGATAATCACATCACCACAGTGGTCAGGAAATCCTTCTACGTGGCACACCTCATCATGAAAGGGTTCTGATCCAGGAAAAAAGATGTCATCGTTCCCCTCTACTCGTCACTAATTAGATCCATTATAGAGTACAACGTCCCTTTTGGGATGTACCTCACAAGACATCTACAACAGCTGGAAAGACCACAGAAGTACCTCACAAAGAGGATTACCAGCCTCAAACAGATGCCCAATGCTGACAGTCTCAAAAAACTCCAGCTTTACTCCATAGCATATTGCCTACTCCGAGGTGATCTCTGCCTAACATACAAAGCTATGTCAAACCCAACCCTGTTAGACATGCTCCACTTAAAGAAATCCCAATCCCTCTGAGATACACGCTCTAGGGACCTAAACCTTGTCACCACAATAAACAGAACATGCTGGAGGGATAGAGACTTCCCATACTCTGGAACAAGCTACCCCATCTATATCAAACAAAGCTCCTCATTAGCACTCTTCAAGAAGAATCTTGAGAAGTGGATGGGAAATAGGAAATTTGTCCCAGGGATCACTTCTGTGGCTCTGCTCGACAGGAAAATAACTTTCTTGGGTGGCAAAAGCCAGGGAACCATGTTGGCTAGGCATTCTCAGGCCCTTGGGCAAATAGCTTACTACCCACCTATGAACCCTTTCTGTAACACTACCACTATTCCAACAAATTAGGAATTTGTTTTAGAGTTTAGGTATTATGAATGTTCAAAATGTTTTTGCCAGTGATTTTGCATTCAGGAGTTGGGCATTTTGATCAGTCATAATTAAATCAAGTTAAACACATACACACACTCATATATATGTGTGTATGTATGTGTGTATATATATATACATATATATTTATATATGGGTCTACTTTGGAAGATCAGAGTTTTAAAACTTTGAACTTCTTATGGTTGAGACCATAAGACTGAAGTTTTGAAACTTCTAATGGTTTAGATGGAGCTTGCCATACAGCACAGAAGGAAATTTCCCATTATCTTCACTATGGTGCAATCTCTGAGCTGGTATATTTAATTAGCAGGGGTTGTGAGGGAGCACCCCACTATGTGGGGATGCAGGGGGACTTGCCCCCTTGCATAAATGCAAAAAAAAAAGTTTTTATTTTGTTTTTTATTGAAGTTTCAGACTTTCAAAACTTCAGTGTTATGGTCTCGACCATATGAAGTTTGAAGTTTTGAAAGTTCGAGCTTCCAAAGTAGTACATCCATATATACACAGATACATATTTATATATATATATATCTGGATATACTTCAGTAGATCGAACTTTTAAATGTTCGAAGATGATATGGGTGAGACCATAACATCGAACATTTAAAAGATCAAAAAATGAAGCACCCCCCACACCCCCGCTACTTAAATATACCAACTCCAAGATTGCACTACATTGTGGAAAAGGGAAATCTTCCCGTTCCGCACTGTACGTGCATTTCCATTCAGTCCGTTTGAACTTTTAAAAGTTCGATCATAAGGTCTCTGCCATATGAGGTTTTAACTTTTAAAGGTTCGATCTACTGAAGGGGACCGATATATATATATATATATATATATCTATACACACACACACACACACACACACACACATATATATATATATATATATATATATATATATATATATATGTGTGTGTGTGTGTGTACATATATATATATATATATATATATAAACACACACACAAATACATATGTAAATCTTCAGAAAATAAAGTGATTCACTCTGATGCACTGGTACACCAATGTGTGACTGCCACAGTACTGTTATCTTTCAGAAGCAATTGTATGACAGGAACAGTACAGTTTGAAGAATATTCAAGTTCCAGCTCATGACAGCCAAAACTGAGTTCTAAGTAGTGTACAAATATTTACTGTATGTAAAACTAAACCTATGCATTTTCAAATAAGTACAATTATACATGTATAGGTTCACAGGAGGTTACTAGGCTATTGGCCCTAGGGCCTTTATAAGCCTAGCCATGTTATAGCCTTGTTCCCTTATTGACCAAATTGTATGGTCTATATCTACAGCATGAGTCTACGATCAGCACTGACTGCCCTTATCCAACAGAGACATAGGTGACACCCCGGGGGTAAATTTATGGTCCCCTATCCAGTTGTCTAAGTTACACTTAAATAGGGTCATTGAGAAGCTCTGTTTTATGGGACTTGGGAGTTTGTTCCAGAGGAGAGGCAATTTCTGGGAGACATATCCGTCTCTCCAGCATGCCATGTTAATGTTGCAGGCTATGTTAAGATCCCTAGAGTGATTAAATGTTCAAAGACATGATATGTTTCTACATAGGTGTGTATTACAGCTCTCACTCTAATGCACCCTCAGAACACAGGATGGGAACCTTATCAGTCTTTACCAGACAAACAGCATTTGATGACATGTGATGTTCAGTCTTTTCTGAAACATTTACAGACTTTGGACTTACAATAAAGTAGCAAGGGAGCATAGAGACTGCACCCCTCCCCATTTAACAAGCTTTTCTTATATTTAAGGATTTCCCTTTTTCTATTAGTGTTTTGTGTTTTTTTACAAAGAGTTTAAGTCATTCTCATTTGCAATAAGTGGTTATTTTTGGGGTATATATATACAAGTTTTCCTAAAAGGGGTGATACATCATTTCAAGGCCTGCAATTCCAAAAGAAATACAGCCACTGATGAACCTCTCTGTACTACTGTTAAAACGTACACATGCTGATGTGGGGAGCTGTGCCCTCACATCCCTGCACTTTACATAAACCAGCTCAAAGACTGCTATGTGTCTGAGTAGGGGGAACAGTTTGAGGTACCATAACCTGGGATGTAGTATAATATTCCCCACATTCTCAACAAACAGTCTTACTTTTCCATTAATCATAATTCAAGACTTGTACACATACACAGATAAGTAAAACAGAGAGATGTATGCCTCCTGTGATTTCTCCACTATTTATACTGCGTTGTTCTAAAATGTATTTTGTACTGGATATACTGAATTGTGTAGTGTGCATGTAATTTTGTGCCTACTTGTCTGAAGTGTGTAATGTATATGTAATTATGTATGCATCATTCTCATGTATACACAAAGAGTTTTATTGCTATAACGATTTCAGTATAAGGGTCAGTGTTTAATGGCACCATCTGCACTAAATGATTATGCAATTGTACTGTAACTTATGTATGTTTCTGTGATAAAGAAGTGTGATGTTCTAGTCCTCTTTTAACATCACAGAGCTTTTTTCCTCAAGAGTCCTCTAAAAGAGGATTGTTATCTCAGTCAGATTATCCTGGTGAACAAACAAAATAAATAACACATCATGAATTTTTAAACACATGATAAATTTTGTCCAATAAAAGTCTAGCAGTAATGTTAATTAGAGCATTGTTTTCCCCTTTCTCAATTTCTCCACGACCTTTGGGTTTCTAATAAAATGATGAGAATGGACCCCATTCCTAAGTCAAGGTATGATTAAAGTTTAGGAAATTAGTACTGTTTCAATCTTTGATGTTAACCAAAAGTGCTCTTCGCAGCACCCGCAATATACCCAGAATAGACTTCTACGCAATTCACATGGAGTTACATGTATTGCAACATATCTAAATATGACTATAAATTCTTTTTTATAAGACCTGTTGCTCTTACTAATATTGGAACTTTCTGTGTATCTTTCTTCCACATTGCTCTCATTTCTGCCTGCAGATCCTGATGTTTTATGATCGTGTCTCTCTCTCTCTCTACGTACGACACTGTAATCTCTGGGTGTGGCGATTTCAATGATCAATGCTACTCTTGTCTTCTTTTCCTGGACCACTATATCTGGTTTTCTAGCATCTGTTTTTTGAACTGTTGGTAATGGATGATCCCATGTGATATAAACTTCAGCATTTTCTGTAATGCTTTGTGGCTCATGTTTCCAATGCTTCTCAAGGTGTCTACATTCTTCTCGCAGGGATGGTATCAGAGACTGAGTCTGCTAGATCTGCTGGTTACAGTGACTGTATCTGTACTAATCCTTTGTAGTGGTTTCTTGTTAGTCCTGTCACCCTCTGGGTCATGGGTGGGATATCAGACTTCACTTGAGCCCTTCATATTACCTCTGTTTTCAATATTCTACAATGCTGATGATCTTTCACAAAACACTCTTTCTGTCTGAGAAACACACTGGTGCATCAAAGACAATTACAGTCACTACTGCCAGATTTTAGGGATGCAGACATTTTATTCAGATATGGCTTTTTCCTGCAGCTCACAGTAATATATGCAGCATCTAGGAAAGTACAACCATATTTGCAAGCATAGCAGACAGTAGCTTACTATCTGTCATTGTATTTGTCAGCAAAAGTGCTGCAATATGGCTGTTTAACCCTACAGAGTCCATGGCCATTTCCATCTATCTGGCACCGTCATACATCTCACTAAAATTACTGCTAGTTTGTAATAGTTACATTACATACAATAACAAAGATAAGGGAAGATTTTTCATTTACCCATCTGTTTTTCTTAAGTTCATTGAACAGTCTATATCTGCTTTAGCTAAGTTTTTAAGCATATATTAGTAATTCCAGTACAAAGTTGCACATCATTTTGCTATTTAATTGGGCGTACTTGCTTTATGCACTAAACCCTATGTTTCTTTTTTATGTAGTGTATGTGTCAGGCTAGTTGCAGTCTCCAAATCCAACTAGAAACCAGTGACAAGTGGCGTACCACAGGGTTCAGTCCTGGGTCCTCTCCTGTTTGGTATCCACTTCTCTGAAGTTACAGGCTAACACAGGAGGTCTCTGGCTAATGAAGTTCGCAGATGACTGCAAACTAGGAGCCACAGTAGAGTCCCCAAATGATGTGGACATCCTACAGATGGGCCTCACTGAGACAG